>NC_087217.1:21478261-21490761 GCF_015104395.2 Macrobrachium nipponense
ATTTAGGTAACCTACCATTTGATGCAGTTTGGCCCCCGGCGATGTATTTAATTATTGTAAGTCTTGGAGTTGCCATATTTGCTCCCGGAATAAAGAGGAGGAGGAGTATATGACCTTATTTGAATTTTGGGTTATGTCTCATAACTAATTCTCTGCTCAGTCGTCGTGTCTATTTCTTGCTTCGTTTTCATTTGAGGTGTGAATCAGTGGTTATCACAAATATTGGCTGATTTGGTTATCTACAGTAACCTGGTATTGTTACGACTTCTGCTATGAAAAATGATCTAGCGCAATAAATATGAATAACATTGTTACTATATTTAGTTTTCTGTAAAAGAAAACTATTGAGATGGCCTCTTGCTATGTCCATTCGCCCTTACATCTTAAAAACTACTGAAGCAAGAGGGCTGCAAATTGCTATGTTGATCATCCACCCTCCAATCATCAAACATATCAAATTGCAGCCCTCTAACCTCAACAGTTTTTTTTTTTATTTAAGGTTAAATTAAGCCATAATCATACGCCTGGCAAGGCTATAGGAGAGGCTGCCACCGGCCCGTGGCTGAAAGCTTCATGGGCCGTGTCTCATACATTATACTCTACAGAAAACTCGATTGCGCAGAAAAAAACTGCATTTTCAAGTTTATATATATATATATATATATATATATATATATATATATATATATATATATATACGTAGGATTATAATTGTCACCGTTGATATGAAGTCAATGGCTCTGGTGTAGACCATATTTAGAGAGAGAGACTGAAGCTGACGTCATGGTCCCCAATTACGATTTCTGATTCATCTCTTACATTTAATTTTTTTTGAGAAATCGGAGCTTCTGGTTCCCCCCCCCCCCACCTCTCTCTCTCTCTCTCTCTCTCTCTCTCTCGCTCTCTCTCTCTCTCTCTCTCTCTCTCTCTCTCTCTGCTGTGTGGTTTGATATGGTTTGTTGCTATCCAATTCGATAAATTAATTTCCAGAGCCTGTTTTGCTCTACTTGTATTTTGCAAGTTCAGGTCATGCTGCTTTTTTTTCTTTTTGTTCTTGTTACATGACCCCTAAGCATGAGAAAACATTCTCTCTCTCTCTCTCTCTCATATATATATATATATATATATATATATATATATATATATATATATATATATATATATAACAAGGAGCTGAAGGAGACGTCATGTATGTTGGTTGATAGCAACGCTTCCCATATCCACATATATATATATATATATATATATATATATATATATATATATATATATATATATGTATATATATATATATATATATATATATATATCCTATATATATATATATATAAGTGGATATATATGCGTGTGTATATTTTTATACTTGATTTGGATTTGTTTTTGCAATACAATGCTGATTCATTGCCTCCGAGGATTCATAAGGAAAACTAAAAACAAAACAAAAAAACAAAAAAAAAAGCCCGAAAAAGTAGGTGTGTGATATTTTAAAGATTTCCTTGTGACGCTTCTGGTAACAAAAACCACCAGCCCAGCCCCGAGGTAGGTGTGGGTTGAAGACGAAGGGGTAGATGAAGGGGGGCGGGGTGGTTGGTGTTTAGTGGGAGGGGGGAGGGGCAAGCCAAGTTTCAAGTTGAGGACCGAGGCTGGAGCATTTTCAGATGTCTATGGTTATTAACTTCTATACCTCAGAGCTATGGAAGGTGAAGGTTTCCAGACTGGGTATTTGGAATGTTTTTTTTTTTTTTTTTTTTTTTTTTTGGGGGGGGGGACGGGTGGGGGCCGGGTTGTGGTCATGGGTAGGGGATTGCGGGGATGTTTTTTTTTTATGTGCGACCATTGATTGGTTGGTTGGATGCGTCCTTTTTGACCGTTATAGAACAAGATTGCATTTACTCGGGTCTCGTAATTATTTGGGGAATGCAGTTAAGGTCTCTCTCTCTGCTTTGTTTGTCGAAGGTCGAGAGACAAAGCGAGTTGTGTCAGATTGAGGTCATGCTTCTGTAGCTTAAAAAAAAATAAATAAATAAAATTCTCAAGATCTATTGATTTTCTATCTGTATTTTCCCTCTCCTAGTCAATCGTCGTTACAATTATTTGCAATAAGACGACAAAACATTATCCTTGAGATTCATGTAGTGTTGATGAAGTGTGTATTTCTCTTTTTTTTTATGCCTGAAGGGAAAAAAATGTGATGACCCAGATTTTACGTGTATTGAACCATTGTCCTCTCCTGTGCCTCTTTTGAATTGATGGCACTTCACTGTATGTTGATGTTATATACAGTATATATATATATATATAATATTATATATATATATATTTATATATATATATATATACAAGCACTCATTATAATATATATATGTATATCACACATACCTAAGAAAGCATCACATTTTACCAGTGGCTGAGAAAAGGGAGGCCTGCCAGGATTACTCTTTCTCTCTCTCTCTCTCTCTCTCTCTCTCTGGGTGATCAAAACTCACGAACCCGTGAAACCAGACCTTAAGTGACTTAAACCCGACCGACGGATTCCGTTATCGTTATTAAACAGCGACATCGCTCGAGATCAAGTGACGAAGCAGCCAGTAACCTTGTACCAGTATTCCAATATATATATATAGAGAGACGTGTAATTGCCAGAATTACCAGGTTATTAAGCAAGACGAAATGAAACCCTTCGTCTGAGAAGTCTGCTCGTATACTCCCCAGCCCCAGTAGCAGTAGCTACTGCGTGTGGGATGACGTGGGAAAAGCGTACCTTGGTTCTTCGAGTGAATTCACTGGTTTGCATTTTTTTTTTTTTTTTTTTTTTTGCTTGTTGGTATTTTCAAGTGTATTTAATGGTTTGCATATAGTTGTTATTCTTTTTTATTTCCATTATTTCCAAGGTAATGCAGTTGGTATAGTAATGATGCTAAGAAATTTTTTTTCTTTATTTGCTTGTTATTACTGTTGAAATTATGTTAGGAAAACTTTTTTGTTTCTTTTGATCCTCCTCACGACAACTACCGTAACTGTATTCTCCTGACCCTGGGAAACTGAAGTCTCCTTTTCAGTCCTCAATTTGCCAGTTGCGTCTTCTTCCCGGACGTCAATTTTGTCAATTTTATATCGGTACTGGGAGGCTGAGAGTATCTCGTGGAGTTTTTTTTTATTTTTGTTTTTTTTTTCAAATGGTGTTTTTCATTTAATGACCTTAATTGAAGATAAGCTGATTTGCAATAGTATGGAGTATAGTATTTGTGTGTGTTTTTTTTACACTTAGATTTTTATTATTATTATTATTATTATTATTATTATTATTATTATTATTATTATTATTATTATTATTATTATTATTATTCCAACCAAAACTTCTTTCAATTTTCTTCTGAAGATGGAAAAAGAAACCCACAAGATTACCGAGTATAACTTGTTTACTTCCAAAAGAAAATATAGTTTTTTTAACAATTTATTTGTATTTTTGTTTATTCATTATAAGAGAATTCCTTTGATATCTTCAAGAAGAAAACATCGTTTATTTTTCATTCATTATAAGAGAACTTATACTTTTATATTCCAAAAGAAAACTTCGTTTTTTTTTTTTTAGATTCACAATGGGAGAATATCTATATTTTCCAAAAGAAAACTTCGTTACTTTTCCTAATTCTTTATAAGCGAATTCCGTGGCTGTGAATCTGGCATTCGTGACTGTTCAGTGTACCGAACAACCTTCTGTTGTTTAACCATTGTGTTGGCTGTGGTCACTGGATTCCAGTCCCCTTGTTGTTCGGACTTGGAAAGAAAGGGACTTCGTGGTCTCTTGGCTTTTCGAGTATAACCGAGAAAGCCTGAATGAATGGCCAGCAATAGCGGTTTGAGAGAGAGAGAGAGAGAGAGAGAGAGAGAGAGAGAGAGAGAGAGAGAGAGAGAGCTCCTCTAAATTGTAAGATGCGACTTTCTTTTGGTCGTGAGGTTCAATATTTAAGAGAATAATAAAAAAAATTGACTGAACACGAGGAGAGATAAACAGTTTTTGCCATTACGCTCTCCCCTGACTCTGTGTGTGTGTGTGAGAGAGAGAGAGATATCTTCTAAATCTTATGATATGACTTTGTTTGGTCTTGCGAAAGAATTTACTGGAAAAAGTCTTTGCCTTGAGGTCCTCGCCTGCCTGAGAGAGAGAGAGAGAGAGAGAGAGAGAGAGAGAGAGAGATCCTCTAGATCGTGTGATGTCCCTTTTGCTCGTGAGGGCAACATGAATGAAAACAGTTAAACAATTATCGAATACAAACGATCAAAAGTCTCTGCCATGATGATTTCGCCAACAAGTGAGAGAGAGAGAGAGAGAGAGAGAGAGAGAGAGAGAGAGAGAGAGAGGTCACTTTCGTTGGTCCTGAGAGCCGAGATTAATGAAAACTGTTGAATAATTAACTTGGCACGACGAGCTAAACCCTTTGTCATTATGCTCTCGCCGGAAACTTAGAGAGAGAGAGAGAGAGAACAGTTAAGTTCTTTGTTTCATTAAAGGTGTGGTTTTATGGTTAGCTATGATTGTTGGGTTAGGAGGGCTATGGAGGACTGGTAGACTGTAACTGATGTCTTTGTTGTACTTAAATATATATCTGTATTGATGCGTTCATCATATATATATATATATATATATATATATATATATATATATATATATATATATATATATATATATATATTATATATATATATATTAAAAAGTGTTGTGATCTATGGAAAAGACTCATTCTTTCGACTTCTGACTAACTTTTGCATTTTTAGCACGACATACTCGATAGTTTCATTTGTTTTTTTACAATTTCTTGAGATAATAAAAGGACATCTTTTATTTTTTTTAATTATTTTTTTTTTTTGGGGGGGGTCGGTCGGTGGGCGGGGAGCCGGTTCCATCACAGTCATCCTATTCGACTAAGCTGACGTTCCATTTTGAATTCCCACCTCAAAAAAAAAGAAGAAAACAAGGCGTTATCCGACCTCCAGCTTACTCAGGGCGCGTGCTAAAATCTACAGTGAAATCGCGCGTTGTCTCACCAACGCAAATTACAATAAGTATGATATATTTTATTAGCAACAATTGTTCTGTACTGTTTAACATGCACATTATTTATTTTTTACATTTTCATTCTGGTATATAAATCATAAATATCGTATCCTAAAATTCTCGTCTTGAACTGAACGCGAAACACCTTTTTCAGGCCTTTTTAGGCTCTGACATAGACCTTTCCTACCCCCCCCCCTTCAACAACAACAATAACAAAAACAGCAACAACAAAGTAGTTTGGAGGCTTACTTCCCGAGTAATCAAAAAAAGATAAAGGAGAGAGAAAAAAAAAGGAGTGTAGCAACGATGATCAGAGGATTTTTCCATGAATCATCCTTGAGGGAAAAAAATGTATATGGAATTTATGTTATTTTATTATTATTTTCCCATGAACGTCACGTCACCCCTATTGCCGTTATTTTGCATAATTTAGTTGTAAGGTTTCAGAATCAAGCCCTTTATCAACTTGACCCGAAAAGTAGTTGTCTCGTATTTGATCTCTTTGTTTATTCGTGTTTGTATTCACATGTTTGTTTTATCTAGACTTGTTTGCTTCCGTATGTTTGTTTTTTTCTGGCGCTTGTTTTTAAAATGTGCAGTTTAATTTGATGCAGAAGTGATGTTTGGTTATGGAAATTCTAAATAGCGCAAGATTTAATTTTTGGAAATAGGCATGAAGTTTTTGAAGTTACAAAAATCATATATTTTTGTAGAAATATCAAAGCCACTTGTTGTATTTATGAAAGTTCTAAATGGTGCAAGGTATCATTTTTCACAATAGCCATTAGGTTTTCAAGTAAAGAAAATCATACATATGTTTTTATAAATATCAGAGACTTGTATTTATAAACACGAAGCACATCATACCTGTGTACCAAGGTTGGATGATCTTGTCAGTTCCTTCTGTATTGGTTTATTTAGCGTTACATGACGCGTTACAGAATGACCAGCATTTAGGACATCACGAGATTATGCATCTTAGCCACATTCTGTCGTGACCAGGACTGGACCTCGGCCGAAACACAACGAACTACGTCATGCTTTTGACATTTGATAATCCGAAGTGTCCGATCAGAACTTTAACGTTCGCACTTGTTACGAAAGTCCTAACATTCCAGAGGGGAGGACCGAGCCAGCTTTGCGATGGGGTCCTCAGGAGACTTTTAGGCGGGGAGAGAGGGAATGGTGGGCGGGCCCAAAAGGGCGTTACCTACTTGGCCTTGGTCATTAGGGTGTGCCTGGGCAGAATGGGAAAAAGGAGCCTTTAGGGGGATGGATGGTCATGGGAGGTGGTGGTGTTAGGTAGTACCGTGCAGAAATATTTTGGTAAATGTTCGCTGTTGTGGTAAAGCCATTTCAAGCTGGCGTGTTTGGTAGTGTACTATGTAGTATTGTGGTCGTTTAACCTTGATCCAATTTAGACCGGTGTTGGTTTTGATAACGGAATAATTTACTGTTGAATTTAAAGGTTAAACTTCACATTGGTGATTTTCTTCCTTGATTTAATTTTCTCCGCGACTTTGGTTGTAACATTTTAATCAATTTTTCGCGATGCAAGACGTGAACGATATAAAAAGGCGAATTTTTAACAGCAGATTTCAGTGATAGGAACTTCTTCACTACTTTAATTAAAAAGTAGCCGTTAATCGGAAAAACAGTAGATTAGACTTATGCGGTAGGACGAAGATCATTTGTAAGGTTTAGGGGAATCATGGCGAAGTCTCATAGATTAGATGAACACCTGTTATTATTATTATTTATTATTATTATTATTATTATTATTATTATTTCAACCTTTACTTTTTTATGACTCTCGATGTAGTATTAATGTTAATTACTACTTCAACCTTTACTTTGGTGATGACTTTCGATATATTATCATTATTATTTCAACCCTTACTTTTGTGATGACTTTCGATGTATTCTTATTATCATCATTATTTCAGCTTTTACTTTGGTGATGACTCTCGATGTATTATTATTATTATTATTATTATTATTATTATTATTATTATTATTATTATTTCTACCGTTACTTTCGCGATGACTCGTCGTTGTGGCATCGACAATAATACCAGACCATAATAATCGCCTAGAGTCATCGTGTGTCGTGGTATTCCGTGACGTAACCTTGGCGAGTGGCTTATTCAGCATAACCTTTGAGCATTATTATTTATATTATTATGTGACACAGCTGGTTTGGGCGACCGGAGGTCCTCTTGTGGTTCAATTTCTGGGAATATTTACATGTCACGCAATTACTTCGGTGTGATACGTATCCAGTAGAGTAAGTAGTGTAGGTAATTGCCTTTTGATGATACGCCTTGTTGCATGAGTGTTTGCTATTGACAGTGAGCATGTTTAAGTATGAAAAGGAATTTCATGTGATTTCATATTCAACAGTGACATGATGTGACAAGGAAAAGAATTGGTAAGGGACAATACGTGTCAGCATTCCGCATAAATCACTTTTATCTTCAGTGCTTGGTGGCTAATTTCGTATTGAGAGTCATCTAGTTTTCAATTTGATGGATTAGACAGAGAGACAGATAGATAGCATGCATTATCATCTTTGATGATCTGTACGTTTTATCATACAGTCATGGTTGTTGGTCTGACTAATTTACAGATGAAAATACCAAGAACCTTTGATGTTATTTTATTTTATTTTTTTTTTTCGTAACGGTTCCGTTGTCAACTGTGTAGCCTATGACATGCAAATCAATGATATGTATCGAAATTTACTTGGTTTTACGTTCTTTGTAATTCATAGATTTTCGTAATTTGCTGATGATCATTACTTTAAGGTTTTGGGTGAAGAAAATTAACCCATTGTCTGAATACTCGAAATTTTAGAAAATATCGTTTTTTACATTTATTTTAGTACTGTGTTTTCAAGTGCTAACATTCGGAATAGATTTTAATGAATAAGCACAACTCATGATCAAACTTTGCTTCAATATTGGCTACTGTGAAAAGAAAAAGAAAAGAGAGAGAGAGAGAGAGAGATGAGAGAGAGAGAGAGAGAGAGAGAGAGAGAGAGAGAGAGAGAGAGAGAGAGAGATTTGTATTCTTATGCCCTAAATGTCACATTGAGAACAGCACTTCTCTGTACCCAAGATAGGAAACTAACCACATGAGTATCACTTAGAAACTGTGGATGTTGCAAAACATTTTGCACTAAGAATGTAGCGTATTTTTCTCCTTCACCCCAAATACCAAAGTTGAAAGAACGAACGGGAATTCTGTCGGGTGTCACTTGACCTGATCTTTTTTATATATATATATATATATATATATATATATATATATATAATATATATATATATATATATATATAGCCGTTCCTCGATTCCTGGCAGCCAGACAAGGGAGCATGCTTTGCGTGGCCTTCAGATACCATGGGCCACCGGGGGCGGCTGTTTCTTTTTTTTTATGGAAAGTGGGCGTACATTTTGCCAAATGCCAGCTTCCTCTTTGTCTCAGTAACGTGCAGCTTGCAAATATATATATATATATATATTATATATAGGTATATAATATATATATATATATATATATATTTACATTTATTACATTGTCGCTTAGCACAAGTAAGACTTTTTTTTATCATAAGAATATTAAACCGTAATATCTTTAATATCTTGGTCACTTGATCAATTATAGCTCCCAAAAGGGAATAATATTTGATGAATGTTTTCTGCACCTTTCAAGGCAATATATATATATATATATATATATATAATATATTATATATATATATATATATATATATATTGTGTATGTATATATGTAGTATATAAATATAAACATCTTTAAGATATGTCTTGACGACATTCAGATTTACTGTACAGTTTAGAAACACTGTGCTGGTGCTTGTTAAAATACCACTTCTGTTTGTGTGTGATTTCTTTCTAAAATCCTGAATAATTTCTTTGCCCATTAATTAGAAATACTGTGATACGATTAGATTAAAAAGAAAAGAATAATTTATTCGTATAATGTGTTGTACATTTTGCTGATTTGAGTTTGAGTTTTAAAACAAAGGTTGTTTTACTGGGAGTACAACGTCCTTTTGTTAATTAAGGCTAATGTTTATTTTCTTGTGTTTTGTGTCATTGCGGTTTCTTTCCCTTGAACTGAGATAGTATGCGTTAATAGTTTCTCTTAGTTTAATGTTTTATTTATTTATTTATTTTTACTATTTGGACCATTTGGTATACCTTATATACGTGTTTTTTTCGTTGGGTTCTTTGTCAAAAAGGTATTAGTATTCCTCTGTTATTCAGCAAGTCTACTTGTATCTTCAAGGCCACTCACGCCTGACATCAAAGTACATTGCAAGTTAATTCACTCCGTTAACATCACAGGAGCCATTATCTATCATTGCTTCTCAAATAATTTTTTTTTTTTTTTTTACTGTCTATTACAAACTTTAGTTTAATCATCTGAGGGGGAGGTATTAACCCCACACATAGCCCTCCTCTTTAATCCGGTCATGTTGCCGGAGGGAAGCCCCCCCCCCTCCCTGCACCTCCCCCCTCTGTACTCTCCACGGCTAATGTAACCTTCCAAGCCTTGAGGAAGCCTTTGTTGTCTTTTCCTAAATTTTGTAAAAGGGATTTTGGACACCGATATCTTAAACACCAAAATCCACCTGCGTGAACTTTCATATTTCTATTTTGTTTACGCATCTTCCTCAGGCTATGCATACTTCCCTTTCATTTGTAAAAGTATTGTAATTAAATGAATGGGTACTAAATCGAACTTAGTTGGTATAGTAACTGAAGAGAGAATAAAAAAAAATGTATGTGTTTAAAGAGGGAACTAACTTTGACTGTGAAAGAGATTTGGAAGAAGTCAAGAGTTGTCGTCCGCATTCTCATAAGCGTTTGATTTTGTTTCGAAGACTTTTACTTGGCATCATAGCCATAGCTACAGATGCTATACTTCTCTCCCTAAGCAGTGCACTTTCACGAAATCAAAACTGTGAAAACATCAACTTTTACTTCTCGTAGCATTTCACAGTACTCATGACTTCACCAATAACAAGCCTATAATGACGCGTTTGATAATGGAGAACGCTTCGGGTGACATGGTAAAACCGCCGTTATGCCTACAGGGTGTAAGGCTTTTTTTTTCTATGAAGAATTTTGGTCAGGTGGCGCTAGTTGAGGGATAGGGCGAGTGGATTATGCGGCTCCGTCGTCTTCGATTCGGTCATCTTCACAGAAAAACGAGCGCGTTTTTTTCCTCACATTTTTTCAGCCTTATCAGGGTGGCGTTCTGTTAAGGTGGCGGACGGAGGTGTGCTGTGTTCTTCCAAGATACTTATCGGGTCCTGTGTCATTAATAATTCGGTTAATTATGAAGCCACCGAATGTTTCTTGTATTTCGTGCGATTATACTTGGGCCATATGGTTCAGGGTTTATTAAAGTTCATTGAGAGAGAGAGGGCTGGTAAAAATGTTCTGTTACAACAGAATTCCATCTTGTTAAAAGAGCCCCAAAAAACGCCAAAATTTAGAAAGTAAGTGCTATATTTCTGAGACTGCTGTCTCTCTCTCTTCAGGTAGGTAATTAATTACCTACCTGAGGAGAGAGACAGCAGTCTCTGAAATATGCTACTTAATCTCTTTATGGTTCTTTTTATTAGATATAGATATAGATATATGCACACCATAATAAATATGTATGTATATACATATATATTGTGTGTGCGTTTGTGTGTATTTGTAATAAACAGAGTGACCTTTGTGAATAAGCAATAGAAGCTAAAATGCTATATTGTGTGTGTTCTCGTTTGTGTGTATTTGTAATAACCACAATGACCTTTATGAATATGCAGTATAAGCTAAAATGCTATGCTACGATGGTGGGAATGGCGCCATTCCAGCTCAAGCGAGACGTATCCGAATTCGACGGATAGACAGGATAAATGCATGTGTGGGAACACTCACACCTTTCGTGGCTGAATGCTTTAGCTTAGCCTTGCCCCAATCCTCCAAGGAATCCTAAAAGTGTGAAGAAGTCGAGGCTATTGTGGCTATTACAGATATGTACACACACACACACACACACACACATACATATATATATATATATATATATATATATATATATGTGTGTGTGTGTGTGTGTGTGTGTGTGTGTGTATAAGTGTTCAATAAAGTAAACTTGATTTTATTGAACACTTTTGGTACTTTTGAAATATTTTTTTTTAATTTATTACTCATGAATTTAATGACACCCCGACAATAGAGGTTTTCAGTGTTTCAAAAGCTCCTTGAAGCATCTGGGTCAAATAATTATATATTATATTATATATGATATAATATATATGTATATATATAATTATATATTATAATAATGTGTTCGTGTGTGTACATATACACTCCATATAGAGAGGTAAGAGAGACAAGGGATAAATTGAGAGAGAGAGGAAGAGGATAGTTACGACGTGATCAGGTAACTTCGAATTTCTTTTTCTTCAGTGGATGTCCTCAGCCCTTGGCTTCCAGGTTCCTCCCTTCCTATTTACAGTCTCTTTTTTACTTATTTATGCATTTTTATCTTTTTCTTAAGTCTGCTTCCATATTATTCATTTATTATTCGATTTGGTAGACAAGGACGTCTGAAAATCTTCAAAATATACTGAAATCTATTGCGCAAGGTGCCGCCCTTACCTTGGGTGTCTGGCCCAAATGGGTTAAAGTGGGCGTTTGGGTTGTACCCACGGTTTTGGGTGGGCGTATGGATGAGGACGCATTGATGGTAAATTATCCATTTTATTGGACGTCCTTGTATTATGCGACGCTTAATATTTATTTTATTTGTGCTAGACAACGGAGTCTCTCGACCTGGTAAGGAGCAGCCAAGGTTGTGTGCCTCTCTCTCTCTCTCTCTCTCTCTCTCTCTCTCTCTCTCTCTCTCTCTCTCTCTCATATGGGACCACCGTCATGTGACATAATGGTTTCTGTTGCTGCTGGATCTTGTGATCGGAGTTAATGGCTCCTTTATAAGGTAATGTATGGTTACTCAACTACGAATTGGAGAGAGAGAGAGAGAGAGAGAGATTTGAGAGAGAGAGCGAGAGAGAGATAGAAGAGAGAAGAGAGGAGGATTACCTCTTCGTCCTTGTAAAATGTTATTCCTTAAGGATCGGTATTTGTTTGTGTATTGCGTTAAAGTCTCTAAATACTGCACTTGAGAAAACCACTCGAAAGTTGATGCACACCCGCTAGCCGTGCCCAGACTTTTATTAAAGCTCTCTCTCTCTCTCTCTCTCTCTCTCTCTCTCTCTCTCTCTCTCTCTCTCTCTCTCTCTCTCTCTCTCTCTCTCTCTCTCTCTCTGTAAAAGAAGAGGAAAAGCTTTTCTCGCCTGCCATCTTCCCATTAAGGTTTTTCGACAACTGAATGTCGAGTTAATCATTAGCTGTAGACT
>NC_087217.1:21495761-21528261 GCF_015104395.2 Macrobrachium nipponense
TCTCAGATCTGCTGTCGCTCTTCGTCCAGAATGATAAGCTATCTGTGAAGTGATCTTCGCTGTTTCTCCAGTTTCCAATTTTCTTAGTGTTAAATTTTTCTCACTTATAAAATCTGTTGGTAAATCATTGAGGAATCACGTCTATTTTCAGTTTTCTGTAAAAGAAAACTATTGAGATGGCTATTTCTCTGTCCGTCCGCGCTTTTTCTGTCCGCCCTCAGATCCTAAAAACTACCGAGACTAGAGGGCTGCAAATTGGTATGTTGATCATCCACCCTCCAGTCATCAAACATATCAATTTGCAGCCCTCTAGCCTCAGTAGTTATTATTTTATTTAAGGTTAAAGTTAGCCATGATCATGCCAACAACACAGGCCACCATCGGGCTGTGGCTGAGGGTTCCGTACAGCATTATTCGATTGTTCCGAAGAAACTTCGGGGCATTTTTGTACTTGTTTCGTACCGTATCTTATTTGCATGTGTGTGTGTGTACACCAAGACACCTACCTATCTGTCCTTCCATTTACACGTTGAGATGCTGTTTGCATTCTGCCACCAGAAACCTTGTCCCTGGATCACGAGATAGCTACCAAGGGCTTAAGCACTCGCTAAAAGTAATTGCTCACGCACTGCTAGCGAGCCAGCCCTCTCTTCCTAGTGTCTTCAAGGACTCTCTCTCTCTCTCTCTCTCTCTCTCTCTCTCTCTCTCTCTCTCTCTCTCTCTCTCTCTCTCTTAGAAGCTTCCCGGATAACATCATCCTCAATCCTCAGAACATCTGCTGGTTCATCTTTGTTTTGTTCCTTTCTTTTTGTCACATTCCTTCCTTCTAATTCTTTTTTATTTCTCTCGCTCAGAGTTTTGGTAATTAGCATTCTTTCTCTCTCTTTTTTATTATGTCCCGAGGCTCACCTTTTCTCCCTGACCGTCCACCATCTCTAACGAGTTATTTTAATATTGTTATTTTAATCGTTTTTCTACCGGCCCGTGGTTTTCGTACCCTTTTTTTCGTGCGCAATTTGAATTTTTACATTTTTGTTCATTTTGTCCGTTATTGTTTCGTCTTTCTTATTTATGTTTCATCATCGTATTTCTTTCGCATCATCGTTGTCGTTAACGTGATTTAGTATGTTAATTGTAAAGGTGGAAGAAAGAGGTTTTGTATATTTTATATATATATATATATATATATATATATATATATATATATATATATATACTAACAGATTTTGTAAGTGAGAAAAAATAACACTAAGAAAATTGGAAACTGGAGAAACAGCGAAGATCACTTCACAGATAGCATATATATATATATATATATATATATATATATATATAATATATATATCTTGGTGGGTCTTAACATGAGAAGCTTTGCTCTTCCCGGCCTTTAGTAAAAAATATAAAAAAATAAAAAAAAATACAATGAGAAACAATAACCCCGGAATAGCCTTCTCCATCATGCTACCAGCATGACGCATTCGCTGGCGAAGTTCCTGGTTGTTTGTAACCCAGTAATGGTAGGGAGGCTCGCAAATGGTACGGGCAGAGAGGCCATAGCATTACTTGCGGTTAAAAAAAGAAATAATCTGCATGGAACTGCTCGTATGCCTTAGAAAGAGATGACGGACGAGCATCTGCCGAAGAGTTTAACCAGACTCATTTGGACTGGGACGTCCGCATGGGAATTGGTTATTAAGTGATGTTATTGAGCTTGTAAAAGATGGAGACGTGTATTTTCAGTGACTGGACGAGAGGAACGCGTCGTTTTTTATTGATGAGGGAGTTGGGTCTCTCGTTGGATACTTTTGTGTAGTCTGGTTTGTTTCATGTTCAGGGTTTGATCAGATTCAAAAGGTGGTAGAAGATTGTTGGCTCAGATTTAACCTAGGGAATAAAAGGGGGTGGTTTCTGCGAAGTGGATCCCTTGTTGGTGAATCTTGTGGGAGTCTGGTTTGTTTTATTTTTAGTGTTAATAAAATTCAAGGTGTGGTAGAAGTCTTTTGCCCAGACTGAACTTACAGCCCATAAAAGGGAGATGTTCCTGTCAAGTGACGCTTAGCATCCAAAGTATGTATTTAGGCTCTCCAGACTTCATGAAGTTGCTAATATGTGTCACTCTCAGCTAGACATTTTTAGGGAGACTACAGAGGCCTTGGCGTACCCCAGGAATCGATTGACTCACCAATTGAATTGGTCTTAAGCGCATATTTATGTCAGTGTATCTATATAAATATCATTAGTAAAATGTTCTGTCGTGTGTTCTCTTCTAAATTCTATCAACAAGCAATTCGTTTTCTGAGAAACGATGATGACCATGGCAATTGTAACGCCGATTTTGAATGCCTTCGAGTTGGTCTACTTTTTATTTATTGGTCGTGACAGAAAACCTTTTCTCGCTCCGTTTAGGAATAACTTAGAGACTTTGTCAATTTCGTCACACTGCCGAAGGATGTGCCTGATGGTTTTTTTTTTTCTTCTTCTTTTATTTCCCTTTGCTTGTGTTCTTTATTGTGTCTCGATGACGTTGCGAGATTGCTTGCAGCGTCTTTTGCAATAGATATTGATGTGTCACTGTGATGCAAAGTCTACTCTATTCACCTTGGAGGTGGGAGGAGAAATGATTAACTCATTTTTACTTTTCGGTTAAAAGGAGAATTGAAAAGTGTTTTAAACTGAAAAATTAAGTTTTTTTCTGAAATAAAGAACTGAAGAATTATGTTAAGAAATATGTGAAGTCTAATAATAATAATAATAATAATATATAATAATAATAATAATAATAATAATAATATAATAATGTGGCGCCGTGGAGGAGTTGGTTAGGTCGTCAATAGACTTAAGTCAAGTTAAGCAACATTGGGGCTGGTCAGTCGTTGGATGGGTGACCGCTCTCCTCGGCGTTGATTCCTTGGGAAAGGATCTTTACCATAATTTCCTCAGTTCTACTCAGCTGTAAATGAGTACCTATCCCTGATGGGGTAGGGTCCAGCTATGGGTTAAATAGCAAAACTCAGCAATGATGGAAAGAAATGAAGGAATAAACGACTAACGACGTAAATGGAACCTCTGGCAACAGAGGAGCCTCGTCGGCAACCAGGTATTCAACCCAATTGTAGGGGAAGACGGTCAGGTACTTGGAGGTCGTCATCCAGCAACTGATCAAAACCACGACAGTAATCAACAGCTGAGATTGGAGCTACAGAGGCAAAAAAAAAAAAAAAAAAAAGGCAAAAAGAAGAAATGGACAAGAGAAGAAAAAATAAGGAAATATGGAGATGCTACATCAGAAGCAACCCGACGGAGAGAGGATATAGAAGAAGATTGATCAACATCTGGAATGAGAGGAATAACACCCCCAAACAGAGCAGAGGCTGGCAGACCAAGTAAGGAACATAAAGAAAAAGAACTGGCTCTCCCCAACAGAAAGAGAAGAACTGGAAAGGGAAATGTCACACGACAACGAATTACACGAAGACGAACTGAGAGACGATGCCACAGAAGACGACAGAGAGGATGAAGTATCAAACAAACGACACACGAAGAAACACCGACGAAGTAACAGAGAGGACGGAATATGGGTAGAAAAGATTAGACAATGGATGGAGCCAGATACAGAGAGAACAAAGATCCCCTCCATGAAAGCCTACAACACCAAGAAATTAAGGGAGAAAACAAGTGAGGTCAATGAAATAAGGGGCTAATACACACCACCAGTATCACAGAAACAAATAACTTGACATATGCAGGAGCAAGATTAGTAGCAGAACTGATGGGGATTCGAACACCAACACCACCGTCACAACCAACCCAACAGAAACCAAAACAGCAACCTCCTTGGAAAAGGCGCCTGGAAAAGCAAATCATGGTGATGAGATCTGACTTGAGTAAACTGAAAGAGATGGCAGAAAAAAGGCTAAGAAGCAAGAAAACAAGGGGAGGAACTCAACGAGAAATACAAAGTACAAGAGAGGGGACTAAACAACACAATAGAAGATGTAAAAACAGAGGCTTAAGGCCAAAGCACACAAGATCCAACGGTACATGAACAGGAATAAGGGATACCAACAGAACAAACTATTCGGGAACCAACCAGAAAAGACTATACAGCCAACTAAGAGGGAAGACAACCACCCAGAAATTCCTGAAGCCGAACCAAGTAAGAGACTCTGGGAAAACATATGGAGCAATCCGGTATCACACAACAAACATGCAACATGGCTCCAGGAAGTCAAGGAAGATATAAAACAAAGATTCACAGACATCACGACAGACACAGTCAGACACCAACTAAAGAAAATGCCAAACTGGAAAGCCCCAGGTCCCGATGAAGTCCATGGATACTGGCTCAAAAACTTCAAGGCCCTACACCCACGAATAGCAGAACAACTCCAGCATTGTATCTCAAATCACCAAGCACCCAAATGGATGACCACAGGAAGAACATCCTTAGTACAAAAAGACAAGAGTAAGGAAAATATAGCCAGTAACTACAGGCCTATCACCTGCCTACCAATAATGTGGAAGTTACTAACAGGTATCATCAGTGAAAGGCTATACAACTACCTAGAGGAGACAAACACCATCCCCCACCAACAGAAAGGCTGCAGAAGGGAAGTGTAGGGGCACAAAAGACCAGCTCCTGATAGACAAAATGGTAATGAAGAACAGTAGGAGAAGGAAAAACCAACCTAAGCATGGCATGGATAGACTATAAGAAAGCCTTCGACATGATACCACACACATGGCTAATAGAATGCCTGAAAATATATGGGGCAGAGGAAAATACCATCAGCTTCCTCAAAAATACAATGCGCAACTGGAATACAATACTTACAAGCTCAGGAATAAGACTAGCAGAGGTTAATATCAGGAGAGGGATCTTCCAGGGCGACTCACTGTCCCCACTACTCTTCGTAGTAGCCATGATTCCATGACAAAAGTACTACAGAAGATGGATGCCGGGTACCAACTCAAGAAAACAAAATCAACCATCTGATGTTCATGGACGACATCAAGCTGTATGGTAAGAGCATCAAGGAAATAGATACCCTAATCCAGACTGTAAGGATTGTATCTGGAGACATCAGGATGGAGTTTGGAATAGAAAAATGCGCCTTAGTCAACTTACAAAAGGGCAAAGTAACGAGAACTGAAGGGATAAATTCTTCCAGATGGGTGAGCAACATCAAACACATAGATGAGACAGGATACAAATACCTGGGAATAATGGAAGGAGGAGATATACAACCACCGAGATGAAGGACACGATCAGGAAAGAATATATGCAGAGACTCAAGGCGATACTCAAGTCAAAACTCAACGCCGGAAATATGATAAAAGCCATAAACACATGGCAGTGCCAGAGTAATCAGATACAGCGCAGGAATAGTGGAATGGACGAAGGCAGAACTCCGCAGCATAGATCAGAAAACAGGACAATGGACAATACACAAAGCACTACACCCAAGAGCAAATACGGACAGACTATACATAACACGAAAGGAAGGATGGAGAGGACTACTAAGTATAGAGGACTGCGTCAACATCGAAAACAGAGCGCTGGGGCAATATCTGAAAACCAGTGAAGACGAGTGGCTAAAGAGTGCATGGGAAGAAGGACTAATAAAAGTAGACGAAGACCCAGAAATATACAGAGACAGGAGAAAGACAGACAGAACAGAGGACTGGCACAACAAACCAATGCACGGACAATACATGAGACAGACTAAAGAACTAGCCAGCGATGACAATTGGCAATGGCTACAGAGGGGAGAGCTAAAGAAGGAAACTGAAGGAATGATAACAGCGGCACAAGATCAGGCCCTAAGAACCAGATATGTTCAAAGTACGATAGACGGAAATAACATCTCTCCCATATGTAGGAAGTGCAATACGAAAAATGAAACCATAAACCACATAGCAAGTGAATGCCCGGCACTTGCACAGAACCAGTACAAAAAGAGGCATGATTCAGTGGCAAAAGCCCTCCACTGGAGCCTGTGCAAGAAACATCAGCTACCTTGCAGTAATAAGTGGTACGAGCACCAACCTGAAGGAGTGATAGAAAACGATCAGGCAAAGATCCTCTGGGACTATGGTATCAGAACGGATAGGGTGATACGTGCAAACAGACCAGACGTGACGTTGATTGACAAAGTCAAGAAGAAAGTATCACTCATTGATGTCGCAATACCATGGGACACCAGAGTTGAAGAGAAAGAGAGGGAAAAAATGGATAAGTATCAAGATCTGAAAATAGAAATAAGAAGGATATGGGATATGCCAGTGGAAATCGTACCCATAATCATAGGAGCACTAGGCACGATCCCAAGATCCCTGAAAAGGAATCTAGAAAAACTAGAGGCTGAAGTAGCTCCAGGACTGATGCAGAAGAGTGTGATCCTAGAAACGGCACACATATAGGAAAAAGTGATGGACTCCTAGGAGGCAGGATGCAACCCGGAACCCCACATTATAAATACCACCCAGTCGAATTGGAGGACTGTGATAGAGCAAAAAAAAAAAAAAAAATAATAATAATAATAATAATAATAATAATAATAATAAAATAATGATAGACAAAATGGGTAATAATGAAGAACAGTAGGAGAAGGAAAACCAACCTAAGCATGGCATGGATAGACTATAAGAAAGCCTTCGACATGATACCACACACATGGCTAATAGAATGCCTGAAAATATATGGGGCAGAGGAAAATACCATCAGCTTCCTCAAAAATACAATGCGCAACTGGAATACAATACTTACAAGCTCTGGAATAAGACTAGCAGAGGTTAATATCAGGAGAGGGATCTTCCAGGGCGACTCACTGTCCCCACTACTCTTCGTAGTAGCCATGATTCCCATGACAAAAGTACTACAGAAGATGGATGCCGGGTACCAACTCAAGAAAAGAGGCAACAAAATCAACCATCTGATGTTCATGGACGACATCAAGCTGTATGGTAAGAGCATCAAGGAAATAGATACCCTAATCCAGACTGTAAGGATTGTATCTGGGGACATCAGATGGAGTTTGGAATAGAAAAATGCGCCTTAGTCAACATTCAAAAAGGCAAAGTAACGAGAACTGAAGGGATAAAGCTATCAGATGGGAGCAACATCAAACACATAGATGAGACAGGATACAAATACCTGGGAATAATGGATGGAGGAGTATAAAACACCAAGAGATGAAGGACACGATCAGGAAAGAATATATGCAGAGACTCAAGGCGATACTCAAGTCAAAACTCAATGCCGGAATATGATAAAAGCCATAAAAACACATGGGCAGTGCCAGTAATCAGATACAGCGCAGGATAGTGGAATGGACGAAGGCAGAACTCCGCAGCATAGATCAGAAAACCAGGAAACAAATGACAATACACAAAGCACTACACCCAAGAGCAAATACGGACAGACTATCCATACATAACACGAAAGGAAGGAGGGAGAGGACTACTAAGTATAGAGGACTGCGTCAACATCGAAAACAGAGCACTGGGGCAATATCTGAAAACCAGTGAAGACGAGTGGCTAAAGAGTGCATGGGAAGAAGGACTAATAAAAGTAGACGAAGACCCAGAAATATACAGAGACAGGAGAAAGACAGACAGAACAGAGGACTGGCACAACAAACCAATGCACGGACAATACATGAGACAGACTAAAGAACTAGCCAGCGATGACAATTGGCAATGGCTACAGAGGGGAGAGCTAAAGAAGGAAACTGAAGGAATGATAACAGCGGCACAAGATCAGGCCCTAAGAACCAGATATGTTCAAAGTACGATAGACGGAAATAACATCTCTCCCATATGTAGGAAGTGCAATACGAAAAATGAAACCATAAACCACATAGCAAGTGGGAATGCCGGCACTTGCACAGAACCAGTACAAAAAGAGGCATGATTCAGTGGCAAAAGCCCTCCACTGGAGCCTGGTGCAAGAAACATCAGCTACCTTGCAGTAATAAGTGGTACGAGCACCAACCTGAAGGAGTGATAGAAAACGATCAGGCAAAGATCCTCTGGGACTATGGTATCAGAACGGATAGGGTGATACGTGCAAACAGACCAGACGTGACGTTGATTGACAAAGTCAAGAAGAAAGTATCACTCATTGATGTCGCAATACCATGGGACACCAGAGTTGAAGAGAAAGAGAGGGAAAAAATGGATAAGTATCAAGATCTGAAAATAGAAATAAGAAGGATATGAGATATGCCAGTGGAAATCGTACCCATAATCATAGAGCACTAGGCAGATCCCAAGATCCCTGAAAAGGAATCTAGAAAAGCTAGAGGCTGAAGTAGCTCCAGGACTCATGCAGAAGAGTGTGATCCTAGAAACGGCACACATAGTAAGAAAAGTGATGGACTCCTAAGGAGGCAGGATGCCAACCCGGAACCCCACACTATAAATACCACCCAGTCGAATTGGAGGACTGTGATAGAGCAAAAAAAAAAAAAAAAATAATAATAATAATAATAATAATAATAATTCGGAAAAACTCTTTATCGCGAGAGTATATATAATGTTCTAAGAGGTCTACAATATTTTAAAAAAACCTTTACAATGTAAAGGGTTTTTATATTATACGCGAACTCGCAACATTTTTTTAATATTGTGGACCTCTTAGAATAATAATAATAATAATAATAATAATAATCTATAGGCAATCGTGATGTTAATCCAGTATTCATTTAAGCAATGTTCTTTATGTAAGCTTTTGATCCAAAATAATAATAGTAATATTATTTAATCCCTTGCCGAAATAAGTGCTTCATTAGTGAATTACATTTCTGCAATTTCCTGTACTTATTTGTTCGCTATCCAAAGGAAGTAACAGGAAAAAGTAATTTCATTATTTTATCTGAGCATATTTACATGTAATTTTTTACTTACACAATTCCACATCCCGTTTACGCTTGTGAGGACGTAGATACTACTTACCTGTAATTAGTTGCAAAGGTATCAGTATTCCTTTATTGTATGAAAGTGTGAATTAATAATTGTATTCTAAAAGCGTATATGTTGTTTATCAGTAATATTGTATATCAGTAAATAGTTGCAAAAGTATCAGTATTCCATAATTGTATGAAAGTGTGAATGAATAATTGTATTCTAAAAGCGTATATATATTGTTTATCAGTATATATTGTATATCAGTACATATTGTACATCAGTAAACAGTCGCAAAGGTATCAGTATTCCATTATTGTATGAAAGTGTGAATGAATAATTGTATTCTAAAAGCGTATATATTGTATATCAGTATGCTCGTATATTGTTTATCAGTAAATAGTTGCAGAGGCATCAGTATTCCATAATTGTATGAAAGTGTGAATGAATAGTTGTGTTCTAAAAGTGTGAATTAGTCATTCAGTATATATTGTATACCAGTAAATGTTTAAATAATTATTTTGCCTTGAAGTAGCTGCTTAATCTAGGAAGAAAAGGGTCGAATACTTCGGCTTTTCCCAGCCCCGGGCGAAGTTCGTGGAAGAGTGAGCACAATGTTATGTTTTTCCTTCAAAATGTATTTCATGTTTGATGACTACTGTCTGGAATCTTAACAGTAGCATTAACTAGACAAAGAAGCTTTTTGTTATTATTATTATTATTATTATTATTATTATTATTATATTGCTGTTGTTGCAAACTGCAGCTTAAGTTTTTATTATTATTATTATTATTATTATTCTTATTAGTTATTATTATTATATAGTGTATGTTTAGTAGTATGGGTGGTATTTATAGTGTGGGGTTCCGGGTTGCATCCTGCCTCCTCCATCACTTTTCTTACTATGTGCGCCGTTTCTAGGATCACACTCTTCTGCATGAGTCCTGGAGGTACTTCAGCCTCTATTATTATTATTATTATTATTATTATCATTATTATTATTATTATTATTATTATTCGCCTGCAAAGCAACCCTCCTTAGAACAAAATGCCAGTATGGGGAGTAAAGAAACAGCGAATAGATAAATACATAAGAATTAGATAAACCAAGGACATACATATTCGAAAAGGTAATTCGATTAAAAACCCTTAAATTTTATAAAGAAAATATGAGTTTATAGGTATCTGTCTACCTTAAGCTTCGGATAACCCCACCAGGTGGATGATGACGTAATGGGACACTCATGTGATGGTCCTCTTAGCCAAGGTCTTATGATCCACCTTATCCTGTTGGTAGAGAAAGGTTGTGGTCAGATGTTCGTGGTTGATTTTGTGCTAACACTAATGGAATTCGTATTGGTAGTTTATGTTTAAAAAACAATTGTACTAAAAACTTTCACATTAGAACAAGGAAGTATTACTTTCACATTAGGAACAAGTGTATTAAACATTAAAAACAATTGTAGTCAACGTTGAAAACAAGTGTATCACTTTCACATTCAAAATAATTGTATTACTTTCACATTAAGGACAAGTGTATTACTTTCATATTAAACACAAGCGTGGTACTTTCACATTAGGAACAAGTATGATACTTTCACATTAAGAACAACTGTATTACTTTCACATTAAAAACAAGTACATTACTTTCACATTAAAAACAAGTACATTACTTTCACATTGAAAACCAGTGTATTACTTTGAACTTAAAACAAAATTTATTACTTTCACATTAAAACAAACTGTATTACTTTCACATTAAACCTAACTGTATTTTTATTTTCAGCATTAAAAAAAAAACAAAATTAAAATTACTTCCTCCACATTAAAAACAAACTGTATTACTTTCACATCATATAACAAGTGTAATACTTCCCACGTTTTTACATCTATCGCGAAGCTTTGTAATCTGTAACTATCACGCTTTTCTTTATATTTTTACATGACATAGAAGTTTATAATTCTCTCTCTCTCTCTCTCTCTCTCTCTCTCTCTCTCTCTCTCTCTCTCTCTCTCTCTCTCTCTCTCTCTCACTTCAAGCCTGTGGATATCCCGTTGACGTTTCTTATAAGGAACAAGCGATCCTCTGTGCTCGAATCCTTTGAAAGGTGTCAGGGACGATCGCTGTGGATTGGTCATAGGATTAGGAGGCTGTAATATTTCCCATCTCCCTGAAGCGATCTTGCCAGTGAACTCGATTGGCCTTGAATTGGGGCATGGAACTCTTCAATTTTTTAGGAAGTACATTTTTTTTCTATTTTACTTATTGCTGTCGTGTTTTCCTAGTTACGGAAGCATTACTTATTTTATTTATTTATATATTATTTATTTATTTCTATATTTATATATTTATCTTCAATTTTTTAAATGAAGTTTGTTTTTTTCTATTTTACTTCTAGCTGTCGTGTTTTCCTAGATACGGAAGCATCATTCATTATTTTATTTAATTAAATATGTGTTTATTTATTTTTGTATTTATATATTTAGCCATGTATTTATTTATTTTAGTATTACCTAGTAAAAATTACTTATATACCCCAAACCCGGGTATAAGAAAAGGGTATAGCATGCAGGATCACTGCTTAGACTTGGTAATAAAAAAAATAATAAAAACTTGCAAAAAACAATAAAGCTTTGTTGCAAGCGGCGCTGAATAAGAGCAAGCGCATGTTGCATGGAGCTGCATTAATGAATGCGCAACACTGGTGTGACGGGATATGAATCATGTTTACTTTTTGTATCACGGATGCAGTCGGGGGAAAAGGGACAGCCATTGACGTCTCTCTCTCTCTCTCTCTCTCAAAAATAATTTTTAGCGCATGCACAAACACACTTTCTCTCTCTCTCTCTCTCTCTCTCTCTCTCTCTCTCTCTCTCTCTCTTTCAAAGATAATTTTTACGCATACACAAACACACACACACACAGACACTCTCTCTCTCTCTCTCTCTCTCTCTCTCTCTCTCTCTCTCTCTCTCTCTCTCTCTCTCTCTGAAAGATAATTTTTACGCTTTTTTTTGTGGTCTCTCTCCAAGATAAATTTTACGCATTTTTATTATTATTTTTTATTTTTGAATTAGCATAACATTCTAACACTGATCTTTTTTTCTGTTTCAGGTACTGTATTGACACAACGTTGGTTGCTCGGGTTAAGAAGGCTGTGGTAAGCTCACGTGAGGAGAAGGTCAAGGTTTTGGGGGCAATGATGGGCTATGGGTGTATATATTCATTAAGGTAGAATACATTGCGTATCATTGTTGTAACTGACAATAGGGTCAAGGTGTCGAGGTACGCCTGAATGTATATTAAGTATCATGCGGGCAGCTGAGCATGTAAGTGCAAATGATATGGTTTTCATTATAATTTAATTATACGCATGCTTGTGTATGCATTACGATATATTTTTTACTTATTAGATAGATATTAATCCATTATTGGAGTTTTGTATATTAGAGAATCGTATAGTGGGATAAATGGGAAAATGGGTATAATATATATGTTTATTTATTTACTCGTTGGGCACATTAATATTTACTGACGTTAATCCTACCGTAATGTATTCAGAGAGTAATACATTCCAATAATAACCTGTTGAGTGCAGACTTAGTTCAGAACATAAGATTGTATAGAATAACGATTGCTGCTCCTTTTACTTTGAGAGAGAGAGAGAGAGAGAGAGAGAGAGAGAGAGAGAGAGAGAGCAGTAGCCACCTGGTTCCAAATAGATTAAACGTAACTGAATAGTCATCTTGTCAATTGAACGAATGCGACAACCGGGCGTAAAGAACTTTCGACTGTTACGAAACAATGCCGATAATGACCGTACTTTCGGTGGCACATGTCTTGATAAAGCGCGTAATGCAGCTGTCAGTGATATCGAAAAGTCTCTCTCTCTCTCTCTCTCTCTCTCTCTCTCTCTCTCTCTCTCTCTCTCTCTGCCTCTTCGCCCAAGCTGCTAATTGAGTAACGTGTTTTTTTAGCTGTTGTAGGTCGCTGTGGTTTGTGAGGGGAAAAACAGAATAGAAAGGTAAATTCTCCATCTAAGAAAGAGCCATCATATGGTTAAAATCATTATTAATAATTTTTTTTTTTTTTTTTTTTTTGCACCGTAATATCTCACCTTCACGAAGTAGAAATATTAATCGGATATTCTCTCGGCTACACCTGTTTCTTCCTTCTTTCTTCAACTCCGTATTCTGTCATCAATTGCTTCACCCTTTACCATTCGGTTTCCTAGCTGTGCTTCCGCTTCAAGTTCCCCCTCCACCCCCCCCCCCACCCCACCCACCCTCTCCATCTCTCTCTCTCTCTCTCTCATCTCTCTCTCTCTCTCTCTCTCTCTCTGTATGCTGCCTTTTTTATCCGCTTAATAAATCAGTTTGCTTCTGCTTTCACATCGACTGTGAAGCGACAGACGAAGAAAAAAAAGTAAAAGAGATTTATTTTTACATTTCCATTTTTAGCGGATTTAAAGGAAGGGAAAGGTGGTTTACTCTCGCTAGGACGCGGGGTACTCATGGGATCTTCGTAGTGGGAGGCGATGTGGCGTATCGACGTGGCGTAAATAAATACGCGCGAGATTGGATCTTGCGCGCTTGTATTTTCACGCCCAGCTGCTGATGTATGCGTTCGACGGCTCGGCGTTTCGTTCTCACGACTGTGAGACTGAGAGACACACACAGAGAGAAAGTGATTCGTTTATTGAGATTGATGAAGCTTTTTTTTTTTTTCTTTTACAAAAATACCTGGCTTCGTTGCAATTTCTAATGGAGTCGAATTTGACTTTCCAACCGAATGCTTTCAGAAGTGTTTTATGTTTTTTCGATCATTTCAAAGAGATAAAGGCGAGATGGCGTCAAATACAGTATACTGTATACGCTACAATTCTCGAATCCTGATAAATAGGGAGGGTTGAAGTCGTTTAGGGCATCCGTCCGTACATCTGGCAAGAGTTAAGTGAGGGAATGAGGCGTCCAGTGAATAATGAAACACCTGTAAAAGAAGCATTAACAACGGTGACCCTGACGAGGGATCAAGCTGAGATAAGTTAGTTTAACCACACAACTGAGCTGATTAATTAGCAGCTCTCCTAGGGCTGGCCCGAAGGATTAGATATTTTTACGTGGCTAGGAACTAATTGGTTACCTAGCAACGGGACTTACAGCTTATTGTGGGATCCGAACCACATTATATCGAGAAATGAATTTCTAATCGCCAGAAATAAATTTATTTGATTCCACGTTGACAGATCGGGGAATCGAACTGGGACTACCGAATCAGTAGGCGAGCACGTAGCCCCCTCGTCCAAAGAGGAAGTAAAAGGAAGATAAAGATGATGGTAATACTAAGAGAAGGTACCCGAGTTGGTAAAGGTTTCAGTGTCGTCGGATACATTACAAGAAAGTATGAATCGTAATGAAGACGGGAAAGGCAATTAATCTTGAAATGCTCTCAGGGAGACGGTATTCTGATAACCTTTTAAAAAAGCCTATACATACTCTGCTTCGAATATCCCTCTAATGGCTGGTTTAAGTTCTGTTTTAAGTCATAATGGACCGTAATAAGGCTCGGGAGACCCCAGAGGAAGTGGAGTATTTTTTATCAAATCTAACAATAACAACAAAAATACTAATAAATAAATAAAATATTCGAAAAAAACCCGAAATGGAAAGAAACAAGTAGTTTCTTCGGCGCAATTGAGTTTTCTGTACAGCGTGTAATACTGAATGAAACTCTCAGCTACGGCCTGTGAAACTTTCAGCCACGAGCCGGTGGTAGCCCGTGTTGGTGACCTACGTATAGCTGCTATCTTTAACCTTAAACAAAATCAAAACTACTGATGGTAGAGCGCTGCAATCTGGTATGTTTGATGATTGGAGGATGGATGATCAGCATAACAATTTGCAGCCCTCTAACCTCGGTAGTTTGTAAGATCTGAGGGCGGACGGACAGACAAAAAAAAAAAAAAGCCATCTCAATAGTTTTCTTGCACAGAAAACTAAAACTAAAGAATTATGTGATAAAGATTGACGAAAAATTCACTGGAAAAAGTTGTGATGGATATCAAAAGAAAATTCAAGACATCTCAGATGAGGGATTTACTGGCTTGATTCGAGAATGTGGCGTTACGTATCCCTTGGTCATCGACGCCGTTGGAAGGAGAAGGAGGAAGCGGGGAACTCGTGAGCAGGAAGGGGCTTGATTACCCTTAGACGGAAGTCGTGGAAATACCACACGATATTTAATCTCTGAGGAGCCCAAGCCCACGACAGCCGGTAGGGACGTGGCCATGATCTGTCACCTTGACATTCCCGCCTTTGCCAACATTCTTTTCTTCAGTGTTCCATTTTATTTTTCTTAATTTTTATTTATTTTTCTCTTTTTTTTTCTTCATTTTTTCCTTCTTTTTGAATTTTTCTCTATTCTTCCGTATCTTTATATATTCCCTTTCGCATCGCTGGCATGAATTGAAAATGCTGACTATATTGCGCTGAGTAATTTACCAAAACTAGATTCTCTCTCTCTCTCTCTCTTCTCTCTCTCTCTCTCTCGTCAGTTTCACAAAATTAACTTTGACGATTATTCAGTCTTCTGAAGTTTGTTAAATCTGATAAAAATTTGGGCAGCCGAAATAAGTAAATTATTATTATAATAATATTTGTTGTCAGGAAACACGTGTTAAAACTCTCAACAACAACCCTTGCAGTTTCTTGCAAAACCTACAGACACTTTTGGCAGATGACCACAACGTAGACGTTCAATTTTCATTTCACATCGTAGCGCCAATTTCTGGCGTTGCGTCGCGCCAAACCTAAGCATTTCCCGGTTGGTAATCGTCGCTGAAAACGCTCGATATTAAAGGTCTTGTGTAACTGCCAGTGACTACTTCTGGAGATCTCCAAGCGCCGTAAATGAGGTCCCATTACAAAGCACGTTTCTCAAGAAATCTTGTCTGCAGGTACAGCGAGTGTCTTCACACATCCCATCTTTTATTACATAAGCGTGGCTGTGTGACACGGCGTCGTACGCAAGGATGTCTTTATAATTCTACGTCAGGGGTGATACCAGCCTTACGGTGCTATTTGCTCTTCCGTGGAATTTGGTATGTGTTAAATAACCTGCGTCCATTTCGTAAGTTATGACGAAGTCGCTGTGAATTTTGGTCTTTGCAATGATTGTACGCTTTTTTTCTTCTTTTTTATTGCAGATATTCTTGCGTGCACTTTTTTTGACGGGGTCAGCGTTCGTTTCGTGCAATGATCGTATATATTACAGCAGAGACTTACGGTCAACTTCACGTTTCTGAATATCAGGGAGTGTGGTGAAAGACTGTCTGCTTCGTAGAATGGTTGCTTTAAATTGAAGGAATTAAGACTTTTAAAGTACTTTGAGAAGGTTCATATTTACCATTAAATGAAAGGATAGGGTTATTCCATAGGTTCCAGTCAAAAGGAGGAGAGAGAGAGAGAGAGAGAGAGAGAGAGAGAGAGAGAGAGAGAGAGAGAGTGAGAGGGAGGGAGGGAGGAGGAGATAGAGAGAGAGAGAGAGAGAGAGAGAGAGAGAGAGAGAGACGGGTTTCGGCTGTACGGTGACTGGGTACTAATGGATAGGTTCTCCTTGGTTTGGCCTTCCCTCTGGCGTTGGAGAGAGAGAGAGAGAGAGATATGGCTCCTTTGCTTATACTGCCTACGGGCTGCTCTAGGAGCAAGAGCCCGTGCTGGCATAAGGCAAGCTTTAATTTCAAGCAACATGCTTATACTGTACGTAGGGTCTTCACTCTTATCGTCCCATTCTTATGACCATATTCACCTGGGTGGTTATTCCCTTATTCCTTGCTCCTCCTCCGTTATCACATCTTTCCTTTCTTCCTCATTATCACATATTTTGCCTTGCCTCCTCCTCTTTATCACGTTGCTTCTCTGTTCCACTCAATTTGCCTTGACCTTTCTAGTCGTCCTTCCACATATTAGCGGCCTTTTGCTGTGGGCCATGCCCGCTCGAGTCACTGACCTGGCCATAGCTCTTGAACAGGGCTACTAAGTACTCTCTCTCTCTCTCTCTCTCTCTCTCTCTCTCTCTCTCTCTCTCTCTCTCTCTCTCTCTCTCACACACATACATTTAAAGGCGTTTGACAGGTAATGATTGCATGTAAATGAATGCATGTTTTTTTTACCTACACCAGTTTTATTAATATCAAAGATGAAGTAAATCCTTCAGTTCTTTAAATCTTTTTATTCTGACGTTTTTTGTCGGAAAATTTATTGCACTTTTTATAACTGAAGTGTTTTTTTTTTTCTACATTTGCTTGTAATGGAAACTTCTTTTTTTTAAGATAAACCGGTTTCTGCGTACTTTATTGTTTTTTTTGTTTAAGCAGACGATTAAAATATGATATTGTGCATAATTCTGGATTTTAATAATAATAATAATAATAATAATAATAATAATATTGTAAATGGCCCTCTTTTAAGCACATTTCGTCGAATGACATAGCTACACAGTTAACTTTTTTATATTAATTAGCCTTATTTTCTATTTGTGTTACTGCTTATTTCTCATTGGGTAATGGATGCAATAAGAATTCCAAATGAGAGCATTGGAAGCACAGTAACGTAGGCTCGCTTATTTATTCAGTTAACGTGTATACTAAAGATCACCATTGGGTTTACGTTAAAATCACTTGAGTATACATTTAAATAATTTGTGCACATACGCACTTTAAGGTAAAGTGCCTACATGCGCAAATTATTTAAATGTACTGATGTGATTTCAACGCACCCCTGTGGTGATCTTTAGTATACAAGTTTACTAGATTAACACAAATATATATATGGGTGTGTGGGTCTGAAACAAAACTATTTTTATCCTTATTGACTGTCTTATATAAAAACCACTGCCCGCGTGAGGACAGTTTTCACTGTCAATCAGGAACTATTTACATTCTTCAGTCACATTGATTGTAGCTCACTTTATGCCGATTTTCACTGTGAACTCTTCGTGTATGATAACCAGCCGTAAGTTGCGGTGTTCGTAGTGGGGCGTGACCTGCATCGGTAAGCTTCTTGCTTCTTCAGAGCCTCCAATTATATTTGGGCTAAGTAAGTATTGCCAGGTTAAAGAGAGGGTATTGCAACCCTGTTCCAAGTATATTTTCTAATAAATAAAATGAAATTAAATAAAAAACAAAGTTTACGCCTCTGGTGAGAAAAAAAAAAAGATTACACCCTCTGGTGTCACATCTTTAAAGGAGAAAAAGTCTTTCGCAATTTTCACGTATTGCTAAGCTTTTTATCAGGACACTGTGTCCGTCTCTGTATCTTTGCTGTAATGTCGATACATGCACATATTTTAATACGCTCACACCCTCTGGTGTCGCCTCTTCCAAGGGGAAAAATGGCGTATCCCAGCTTTTACGCTTTGCTGAGATTTTTTCACGATACGTGGCCATCTCGGTATCTTTGCCGAAAGGTCGATACGTACTACACACAATAAGGACGCTTTGCACCGAAAGCCTTGGATTCCGGAAGGAAACGAATGAAGAAAGTCTCCTTCCCAGGTGGGATTCGATGCCGCACTGTTTAGAGTTGAATATAGAATGTAGGCCAAAGGCAAAGCACCGGGACCTATGAGGTCATTCAGTGCTGAAATGGAAATTGACGGTAAAAGGTCTGAAAGGTGTAACAGGAGGAAAACCTCAAAGCAAGCAGTTGCGCTGTGAATCAACTGTGAGGAGAAGGTGGAGAGTAAGATGAAGAAAGAGAATATGGAAGGAGGTACAGTAAAATGAACGAAAGTGGTTGCAGCTAGGGGCCCAAGGCACGCTGCAAAGAACCTCAAGTAATACCTTACAGTGCACCGCATGAGGTGCACTGAGGGCAATACTCTCCTTCGGGGGCAATATTTAGAATACAGGGATTAATGCTCTGCCCATGACACAACCGAGGACGTGAATTGACAGTTACAAGGATTAGTATGTCTCAAGACTTAGTCCTTCAAGAATTAGGATGTTTCAAAGACTTATTAGTCCTACAAGGATTAGGATGTCTCAAAGACTTATTAGTCCTACAAGGATTAGGATGTCTCAAAGACTTATTAGTCCTACAAGGATTAGGATGTCTCAAAGACTAATAATTATTAGTCCTACGAGGATTAGGATGTCTCAAAGACTTATTAGTCCTACAAGGATTAGGATGTCTCAAAGACTTTATTAGTCCTACAAGGATTTGGATGTCTCAAAGACTTATTAATGTCCTAAAAGGACTAGGATGTCTCAAAGACTTTATTAGTCCTACAAGGATTTGGATGTCTCAAAGACTTATTAATGTCCTAAAAGGACTAGGATGTCTCAAAGACTTATTAGTCCATCCGAGGAGACATCGTGTGCTCTGGAGAGCGTATGAGAAATAACTGCTTGAGTAAGTCACTTTCACATAGGGAATATTGATCTCAAAGAGAGAGAGAGAGAGAGAGAGAGATCTGACCTTACATCGGTCACCGAAGAATGGTAGCAATGGAAGAAGAGCAGGGAAGAATAAGTTGAGAGATGGGGACGGTGGTGGATTAAAGGGGGGAGTAGCTGGAAACAGGTGGGTGTTGTGGGGGGCGGGGGGGTGAGGGATTGTGTAGGATGGGTCAGCGACCGTCCCGGCGTTTACGGAACTGAAGGAGTCATCCTCGTCCGCCCTCCTCTCTCCCTCCCTCTCCTCTCCTCCTCCTCTCCTCCCCTCCTCCACCATTGCATCTTCAGGTGGCGTTGGTGGTGGGGCTACTTCTTGGGCCGTTCTTGATAAGGATACGACTTTTGGGACGTGTGAACCTACTCCTTCTCTCTCTCTCTCTCTCTCTCAAGGGGTCAGCGTACTCTTTTTAGTTTTCATTTAGGGTGGTCTTGGAAATTTAGACCCAAAGTAACGATTGATTTTAAAAATATATCGCATAGTGTGTACGTCACTCATTATTATTATTATTATTATTATTATTATTATTATTATTATTATTCATCATCATCATCATCATCATCATCGAGGTAAGGCTTTACCAGTCTCTCTTTTTCTTTATAAGGAGTAAGACTCAAAGGAAAAGGGACACGGTGAAACAGTGGGTACCGGAAACTATTTCCTTGACTGAGAAGTGGACTGATAAAATCTTAGGACCAGGTTTTGTGCGTCCATTGGCAACGTACTCACAGACATGTGCCCCTAACCTTCACGTATACTTTGCAAGTGTTCAGGAAATACGAAGCTGTAAAAATAACGAATGAGTGAAAGTGGACATTATAATTATCGCAAAGATGAAATGGTTACGCGTAAAAAATAATTACACGGAACTGCTGTGAAGTTAAGCTACAAAGTCAGAGTCTATAGTATGACCGTAACCAGCAGCTCGCAGAGGGACAAAAATGAAACTAGCAACTATGCACACATGAGAGAGAGAGAAAATATATATATTTTTTTATGCGTTCTAGTAATCTCAAGAACATGTGATCTATTGAAGACCTTCACTGTAGGCTTCCTTCGACCACAAGTCTTGTCAGAGGTCTAGCTTTTGAAAGAAATCTTATTAAACAAATCTGAGAATCCCTTATTTGCATAAATTACATATTTTTTACTTTGGTGTTGGGTGTATATTCACATGACTTTGTTATGCTTATTATTATTATATTTTTTTATTTTTTTTACGTTTCTTAATATATAAGTTTTTCCTCTAGCAGCTTAACTGGGCGAAGGCGAATTATTAACTCGTGATAACATATTTTTAGTTTTCATATTAGGTGTATTCATGTGACTTATTATTATTATTATTATTATTTTATTATTATTATTATTATTATTATTATTATTATTATTATTATTATTATTATTACATTTTCCGTTTTATATAGTTACCTCCAGCAACTTGGCAGGAAGAAGGTGAATTATTAACTCCTGTCGTTATGCCTGAGTCTGTCTTAAAAGTGAATTACCTTTGGATTTTCATGAAATTTTTGACTGGTTAAATTGCTACACAGGAATATCTCAGCTGGATTTTGATTTGGCTCTGAAAACGAAACCAAGTTTTTTTTTTTAAGTATTGCATCATTTCTATTCTGGCCATTCATGTACTGCAACAAGCGACCTATTGAAGAACTGTCATGATAGGTCACGCTGGTCCCAAAGCGTGAGATAGAACCCATATTTAAATCCCTTTCCTTGTGGTGCTCCAAGACTTACCTAAACGTGCAATAAACCTTAGCAGTTCCGAAGCTGCTGCAGCGGCGATCATGACGAGGCCAGGAAACTGAATGGGGGCTATGAAGAGAATTGAAACCTACTTAAAATGCCCCGGGGTAGCTTGACCTATGCCCTGTGTCATGAGTGTGTTTCTTGTAAGCGCGACTCGTATCTGGGCTAAACAGATTATGATAACGGTGCGTGCTTATTCGTGTATTCCGCGTGTGTGCCATGCTGGTATTAGCGGCCTGCATGATTTCTGCGCTATAGAGAGATTGGGGTTGGGGGCGGGGTGATTTGGGAAGGGGGGAGTGTGGCAAAGGGTCTCCATGAAGAAAGGCTGGTGCTGAAGTGGTGGCGTATGTGTGTGTGTGTGCGCGTGTGCGTGCGTGTGTGTTTGTGTGTGTGTGCGTGCGTGCGTGCCTGCTCATCCTTCCCTTTCTTCTTCCTGTTTAACCACATTCCTACGAGCGCCATACTATTCTCTCTCTCTCTCTCTCTCTCTCTCTCTCTTTTAATACTTGGATATTGCAGATTGTAATTTGTTCCTCTTCATATTTAGCATTGCCTGTTATAATACTATCTCTCTCTCTCTCTCTCTCTCTCTCTCTCTCTCTCTCTGTCGGTGCGTCGATGTCGTTGCTTTTACGTCTTAGCGGTTGTTTCTATGAACTAGACAAACTACCTGTAGAGAAACACCACTTAGCGTCTGTGCACGTATTTAAAATATTTATTTAAAATTTGATTTACTAGTCCACTATTTGAAGAGATTGAGAAGGACAGGGCTCTCCAAGACAATCCTTATTCATTACTTATTCAGTTTGGGAAAATTTCGTTGATGGGCCACTCCTATAACTTTTAGATTTAATTGCTCTGTGATGTTTAGCTTGGATTTTCTCCCGGGTAGATATCCATGCTTGTCTTAAAGTAAAGCACTTCATGGCTGGAAGTGATCTCCGTGGTTGGGCTTCGTAACCTAGATTTCATCATTCTTCCATTCATTTTTTTTGGTATCAAAAGCTGACTAGATCATTGCTTTTAGACATCAGTTTATTTGTTTATCAATTTAATTATTTATCGGTTTATTTACTTACATATTTATTTATTTGTTTGTTAATTTATTTTTGGTGTGATTTTGACTCTAACAGTAATTTTATATGATGAATATTATTATTATTATTAATATGGAGAGAGAGCTTGCATTCTTTGCATATCTCTCTCTCTCTCTCTCTCTCTCTCTCTCTCTCTCTCTCTCTCTCTCTCTCTCTCTCTCTCTCTCTCTGTTTCAGGATTATCCTGGACATTACATGATTCTGTAAATGACAAATAGTTAAATTATTTGTCAAAAAAAATTTCAATCGAGTTATTATTTCATTCAATTTCCTCCGATTTTCTCATGATTATTTAATTGGCCCAGTAATACCCAAGCCCTTGATAATTATGGAGGCAATTATGATTGTTGGTTTTTTTTTATAAAGAGGAGCAATTAGAATAATTGAGATGCTAAAGACGGAAGTGACCTTGGCACGCCTTTTCTTATATAACTGCCATTGAATCCGGGTTTAGTTTTATGGTGTTGGTTTAGGGAACGTTGTCAGGCATGTGGTTTATTTGTTTTTTTATAGGAGCTATTATCCATTCTCGAATCCCGCGGCGGGTTGGTGCTGACAGTGCACCTCGCGTGGCGTACTGTGCGCATTACCAAATGGGCGTTTGCAGTGTCCCTTCGTCCTACAGCTGAACCCACTTTTTATCGGCCTTTTTTTCAGTCTTTACTGTCCAGTCCCTCTAACTGTTACTTCTTAGTACTAATGTGGGATTTTCTCCCAGTTCCAGCTTTAGATCCCTTTATTTCTTTCTTTTTTTTTCTTTTTCTCTATAATTTTTTTTAATCATTTCCCATTGACAGTGAAATTTCATAAAATCAAATCTCAATCTTGAACTCGGGAAAAAAGGAAAAAAGTAAAAATGAAAATTGAAAGAAGAGGATAATCTTGGAGCTTGATTGCATGATGCATTGTAGTAAATCCTAATTAGGTCGATCTTGGTTTTTCCATTCATTTTGGTTATTTTAAAAACTAATGTATAGTAGTTGCTGTACTCCCGGGAATTCATATATGATTAAAATCATCGCATTTACACGTCCGGGAGACTGCAGTCGTCTCCATTTACAGTTGCAAGATAATATTCAAGGTCCATTGAGTCTTTTAATGAAATTGATTACCTATAACGGCGTATCCAGTTAGTGAGTTCCATTGATAAGGCGTCGTAATCTAAGATCATTCACAGCAATCTTAAATGACGAGAGAAAAAAACAAAAATTGTCGATAACGGTGAAGATTTTTTTTTTTTTTATTTTTTATTATTTTTTATTGAATTATAATTCTGGTCCGAAGCAGGAAGTCGTGTTACATTCGCCATGTCAAAGTGTTCATTGCGGCTCGAAAAGTGACGCTTTTGAGTCCGAGAAAGGAGTGGGTATTAGTTTGAAGCGTCGTTAGTCATTGCTTTAGTGTTTTTTTTTTACTGTTTTGTGGTATGCATTTTTTTAGGCTATTCCTTTCGGGGTCTCTCTCTCTCTCTCTCTCTCTCTCTCTCTCTCTCTCTCTCTCTCTCTCAAATAATCGTGGAATTCTAAGACTGGATTGATTTTAAATTTATTTATTTTTTGCTTGTGAGAGTTTTCATAATAATAATAATAATAATAATGGACTTTTGTAAGCCTCCATGTTGTATTGGTAGTGTGTTTTGTAATGATCTTAGGAGAGAACTAAAAAGTGGTACCAATATTTTTTTTTTCAAGGGGGCTAGAATTTCAACCTTATAGTAGATTTTCTTATCAATTTTTTTCTGGCATCTGTATGTATTCATTATGCACTTTTGGCGTAAGTTTTTCACACTTCCAACTTCTCCAGAAATACTGTATTAATTTCAATGAAATTTGGTAAAAGAAAGAAAAAAAAACTTCGGGTAAAAGTACGCCTAAGTTTCTTCGGCGCAATGGAGTTTTCTGTACAGCGTATTATGCTGTATGAAATTCTGGATGTGCTACAGTGTGAGACACTCAGCTACGACCTGGCAGCACCCACCGCTCAGTTGCTCCCCAGGTGAGGTCAAGTGAATATGCGTCGGAGGCTGGCACCGCTAGATCCATAGCTAACCTTAATTTTGCATAAATTCAAAACTAGTAAGGATAGAGGGCTGCAATTTGGTATGCTTGATGATTGGAGGGTGGATGATTAAAATACCAATTTTAAGCCCTCTAGCCTTTGCAGTTTTTAAGATCTGAGGGCGGACGGAAAACCAATAGGGTGGGAGTAATTTTAGAATCTTCACCTCGACAATTACCGGCTCTTGTATGACAAAATTCACGAGGAAGCTCCTTTATTCACTACTGATTCCTTTTTGTTGGAAGCTTGCCTCCCGAAAGCATGGATGACGCCAAAATAGAAGTCTAAAACCCCACAGAAGTAGGAAAACTGCGTAAAAATGTTCTCAAGAATAAAACTGGATTCGGTATATCAAACTGATGTGTAATCATCTTCAAGTAGTGCAAATTTGTTCAGCTCGAGGGTCCAAAGTTTTACTAAGAAAATATACATAAGGAAGAATTTTAATTTTGTATTGACAAGCACAGCGAGACGACTCAGATGAGCTGGCTGGCTGGCTCGCACGTCCCTTGTTTTTCAAATTGTCTGTAACTGGAGTTTTAACATTTTGGAACTCTTCAAAATAGGAAGTTTACCTATATATTTTTCCAACTGTGTCTTGATTAACGCTGAATCGCGGTAGGAAGCTGTCGTAAAATATTCAAAGCTAGTAATTTTAATATTATGATTTGTTCAACTTTTCAAACAATTGTACAGTATTTTTTTTTAACTTTCTAAATATATTTACGTACATTTAGCAATCTACGAAGCAGTAGTCTTTATTGAGTCTAAAAGGTATTTCTGCGTCATGCCAAAAGCCCTCGTAGATATGAGGAACTGAAACCAATCACAGCCATTCACAGTTCATTATCTGAAAATTGGCGCCCCCCCCCCCCCCCCCCCCTCAACTATCTTGACGGATTCAATCAAGGCACTTGGAGGAAATGACTTTGATGTTCGTGTGTGTGTGTGTGTGTGTGTGTGTTTACGTTGTTTTTTTTTTTTTTTTTTTTTTTTTTTTTTTTTTTTTTTTTTTTTTTTATTACCGACCCAACGAACTTCGGGGTAGAGGTTTATATTAAACGTCATCTACTTGTCGCGTCTCTCCGACTGTCCCAAGATATTTCCAGAAGTTAGATAGAGATGGACTTCAATGAGTTTTTGAAAAACTAAGGTCTTCAATGAATTTTTAAAAAGCGAAGGTCTGTGAGAGATAAAGAATTGATTAGAGTTTACAGAAGAATTTGGGCATTTGTTTAGTTATTTATTTATTGTCCAGAAGTTAAGAAGTTAGATAAAGATGGATCTCAATAAGTTGTTACGAAGCGAAGGTCTGCGGGAGAATAAAGAGTTGGTTAGGGTTTACAGAAGAATTCGGGGCATTTATTTATTTATTTATTTATTTATTTATTTATTTATTTATTTATTTATTTATTACTTTATATCTTTCCGCTTTTGCCAGAGCTATGCGTTCCCCAAGAGCTTCCTATAGAACATGTTAGTTCAGTGAATGTTAAGAAGTGGTCTGTGTACCAAGGAGGAGTTGGTTAGGGTTTAAAAAAGTTCCCTTGATATTGATTATTTTATTTGTGTATTTATTTATCTATCTATTAATTACTTCATATTTTTTCGTTCTTGGAAGAACTATACGCTTAATTCGTTTAATCTTTTACATATTTGTTTTTTTTTTTCATAGTTTCAATCTTTATTTAGTATTTTTATTTATTTATTTATTTATTCATTTAATTTCTTCATATCTTTTTGCTTTTGGGGGAACTATACGCTTAATTTGTTTAATTTTATTTTAATCCTTTTTCATAATTTTAATCTTCATTTAGTCTGTTATTTATTTATTTATTTATTTACTTTGTCTTTTTGCTGTTTGAGAGAACTATATTCTTAATTCGTTCAATCTTTTATATATTTATTTTTTCTATTTTAATAATTTTTTATAACTTCAATCCTTACTTAATCCGTTTTTGTATTTAGTTATTTATTTTCTTATTTACTTACTTTATATCTTTTCGTCTTTGTTAGAACAATAAGCTTAATTCGTTTAATCTTTTATATATTTATTGTCTATTTAATATTTTTTTCATAGTTTTAACCTTTATTTAATGTTGTTATTTATTTATTTACCATATATCTTTTTGCTTTTGGGAGAACCCAACACTTAATTCGTTTAATCTTTTATATATTTATTTTTCTATTTAATATTTTTCATAACTTTAATCTTTATTTAATCTGTTTTATTTATTTATTTATTTATTTATTTATTTATTTATTTGCTTTATATCTTTTCGCTTTTGGGAGTACAATACGGTTAATTCGTTTAATCTTTCATATATTAGTTTTTTATGAAATCTTTTTATAAATTAAATCTTTATTTAGTCTGTTTTTTTATCTATTTATATATTTATTTACTTTGTATCTTTTTGCTTTTGGGAGCACTATACTCTTAATTCGTTCAAATCTTTTATATATTTATTTTTCTATTTAATATTTTTTTCATATCTTAATCCTTATTTAATCCGTTTTGTATTTATTTATTTATTTATTTATTTATTTATTTATTTACTTTTTATATCTTTTTGCTTTTGGGAGAGCTATTCGCTTCCTGATTCCTTAGCTATTAGTTTCGCTGGATTAGACATACTCAACCGTGCCAATCTTCATCATTCGTAATGATTGCGTGTAGAGCCGCTTTGTTATTAGCGGATATGAAGAACGATAAGTAGTAGACTCAGGCTATAACGGTGACTGGTCTATCAGTGTTGTTCTTTCATCGGAGACCTACCTTGTAACTGCGCATGCGTCTGGTCCGATGGTAGACGGATCAGATTCTGTAAACTAGCGTAGCAATGACTTTGGTCATCGATGCTGTTATATTTAACGTATATCCGTACCTGGCTATATATATATATATATATATATATATATATATATAGATTATATATATATATATCTATAATATACATATATATATATATATATATATATATATATAATATGATATATATATATATATATGAGAATATAGTAATTCAGTTTTGTATCCACATAAGGAAAATGAAATTGATTTATCTCAGAAAATGCCCAACAGTTTCATCCTTCAATGGACCTCTTCTTGGAGCGTTTATTAGTAAATATTAATAAACGGTTGGGCATTTTTCGGAGATGAACCAATTTCATTTTCCTATGTGAAGTACAACTGAAGTACCATATCCTCGTGCCTAAGAAGATTACCAGTACTATATATATATATATATATATATATATATATATATATATATATATATATATATATATATATATATATCGACTCCAGCACCAAAGTAAATTGGAACCTAAAACTTGGTTTATCATGAAGAAATCTGAAAGATTTCAGTGTTTGGTAGAATATTACTTCCACTTTCTCCAAAGCATTTTTTGGTTCCATACTCACTCCCACCGCCTCCAGCGTCAAAGTAGATTATATATATATATATATATATATATATATATATATATATATATATATATATATATATGCAGTATTGTCTGCTGAAATATATATATATATATTATATATATATATATATATATATATATATATATATTATACATACATACACACATTGCATATTCATTTTTGCTATTCCTATCGGACCTTGTTCTCTTTTTTTTATGCTAGGTACTTATAAGGCTCTTGATAATTACAGTCTTTGTTATTCAAACAATTTACCACATACATTGGCATCATTACGAATGCCCGTGCAACAGTGAACTGCATCATCTTCAACTGGTCTTATTAAGAGTCGTTGGCAATTATAGTGATTGTAGTAATTATACCCCCTGGGGGTCGGGTCAAAGTCCGGAAGTTTTTCTAAGGCGCTCTTTAATCATGTAAACACAGTGTACGGTAATTAACATCCGCGTATCTTAAGTCATTCGGTAAACTGAATACCGCTTCTTGAGATGCCAATGAATTAGTTTGTCAAAAAAAAAAAAAAAATCTCATCTGCGTATCAAAAGTCACTTGGTAAACTGAATACCGCGTCTTGAAAGGTGCCAATGAAGCAGTTTTTCCGACTTAAAGATTTAAAAAATTATCATCTGCGTATCTAAAATCACTTGGTAAACTGAATACCGTAACTTGAAAGGTCTCAATGAAATAGCTTTTCCAACTTAAAAAAAAAAGTTACTTCTCGTAGGCTAAAATCACTTGGTAAACTGAATACCGTAACTTGAAAGGTTTCAATGAAATAGCTTTTCCAACTTAAAAAAAAAAAAAAAAAAAGTTAACTTCTGCGTAGCTAAAGTCACTTGGTAAAATGAATACGTATCTTGAAAAATGCCAGAGAAATATTTTTCCATGTTAAAGAAAATTAACATCTGCGTATCTAAAGTCACTTGGTAAACTCTAGATACCGTGTCTTGAAAGGTGCTAGTTAACTAGTTTTGCTAGCTTAAAAAAAATTAACATTGCTTATCTAAAGTCACTTGGTAAACTGAATACCAGGTAGCGAAAGAAGCTAATGAAGAAATGCTTTCCAACTAAAAAAAAAAAAAAAAAAAAAAAAAAAAAGGTGGGTAAAAAACAAGGTCACGAGATGAATAAGCGACTAATACGAAAAGATTACCTTGGTTAAGCAGCCGTAGCTAATGTGGTGTTGCTTTTTGCCTCTGCAAGTGGTGAAACCTCTGCTCTGTTGGTTTTGCGCGAGGGAAATTTGGTGCTAATTGCTTATTGTTGTTTTTAAGCTTAATTTTTATTATTGTTTTGACGTTGGGAATGACAAGGGCGTAAATTTCATCATCTGGAATGTATACGGAAGCGATTTTACAAATTTATAAGTATAATTTGCATAAAACAGTAGTTGATTTTTCCCTTTATGATTTTAATTATTAGCGAAACCAGTGGAAGTTTTGACTTTGGGAATTACAAGGATGTAAATTTCATCATCTGGAATGTAATACGGAGGCGATTTTACAAGTGTTTAAAGTATGCTTTGCATAGGACACTTTTCAATTTATAATTTTAATTATTAGCGAAACAAGACGAGAAGTTTTGACTTCAGGAATTACAAGGACGTAAACTTCATCATCTGGAATGTATACAGAAGCAATTTTACAACTTTAGAAAGTATACTTTGCACAGGACAGTAATTGACTTTTCACTATTTCATCATCTGGAATGTATACGGAAGCGATTTTACAAGTTTATAAAGTATACTTTGTAAAGCACAGTAGTTGACTTTTTACTTTATAATTTTAATTATTAGCGACACCAGTGAAATGACCGCTGTGATCAATAAAGAAATCTCGATTTGGACGGTCATTATGATAACAAAATTGCAATTAAGAAATCTATAAGGATCTTTTCTAGATAGTGACCACCAAGGATTCTCTGGGATTTTTTTTGGGGGGGCATTATCTTTAGGATATATACAGTCTTTTTTGTACGTTTTTACTGTCATCCCCAACGTTGTTGTACTAAACACGCCTTTGCAAAGTTGGGTACTACATATACCGGGTTAAAACCCATGTCGGTCACTATCTAAGAAAGATACATCACCTATGAATATAAAATTGTATTTAACACGATTTTATATTAATGATGACGATATTCAAGTAACGAACGCACCAGTGGCGTGGTTGGTATGGTCTTTGCCTGCCACTTCGGTGGCCGCGAGTTCGATTCTCGGGCAGTCCACTGAGGGGTCAGAGATGTGTGTTTCTGGTGATAGAAGTTCACTCTCAACGTGGTTCGGAAGTCACGTAAAGCAGCTATTCAAGTAAGAAGGGCAATTATAATGATAGTCTTAGCAATGAATTATTTGAATCATTGCGTCATTTAAACCAACTTTTTTTTATTATTATTATCGTCATTTTTAAGTACATTCTTATACCTTTTGCAATTAACATCTCTTGACTTTAAGGCCGCATTGCTGCCCCATTACCATTAGCAGCGGGTTGCTATTTTTTTATTATTATTATTAAGGGGAAATCAAGAACGCTGCCTTGGGAAAATAGCTAATTATGCATAGAGTAGTTTCGGCCATGGGTAAAAAACAAAAAAAAACACATCTTTGTAGTTGCAGTGATGATACCGTTAACACAGTTCTCTAGATGGTAATTCTAGTATACAGTAGAAGGTTGCTTTTTTCTTCTTCTCGTGTGAGGAATCTCAGAAAAGAGGTATTTTAATTGTCCTTTTTACTGATTAATTTTTTGTGTGCGTATCTTTTGAAATCTTTCATTACCTGTGTGAGTGTTCTCCAAATGGAAATTCTAATCTACAGCACAAGGTTCCTTTTCTCCTAATCTCGAGTGAGGAATCTTTGAAGTAGAGGTATTTTACTTTTATTTTTCTTTTAAGTCTTTCATTACCTGTGTGAGTGTTCTCTAGATGGAAATTCTAATATGCAGCACAATATTACTTTTCTCCTTATTCTCATGAGAGTTTTTTACTTTATTTATTCATTATTTTTGTTCTTTCTTAGTTTTTGAAGTCTTCCATTACCTGCCCTATTCTCTCTTTTTTTTTCTTATTTTTTGCCTACCTATTCTCGTGAATCTTAGTAACTTTAGTAAAGGAGGCATTTCACTTTTCCTTTTTGAAGTCTTCCATTACCTGTGCGAGTTCGTCTGCAAGGCTCCTCGGCCTTCATTTCCTCGCAGATCGTCCCGGGAGCCACTTTCCCATGACTCCCACCCCGGGTTTAATAGCGAGAGCGCAATGCAAATAAACGAGCAGGGGTCATTAACGCACCACGGGGAGTGTTCCGTTAATTAGTCGTTCTTTTCAGTCGTCGTCGTCGTCGTCGCCAGCCAAGAGAACGCTCGTCGTTTTTCCTCTTGTTTTTTCATTCTGTCGCTCTTTTGTCGCTTAAGCTAACGTAGGTGGCTGAAAATTGCGCTTTCAGCGGCGTATATTTGTGTCTGTCCAAAAGATTTATGTGTTCATTATATAGTATATATATATATATATATATATATATATATAATATATATTATATATATATATATATATATCAATTCAAGCTACAAATGTCCTTTAATATCTAAATTCACGTTACCTCCCAAATGATATATTTTTTCATATATGTACCTTCGGTACATATATGAAAAATATATCATTTGGGAGGTAAAGTGAATTTAGATATTAAAGGACATTTGTAGCTTGAATTGATATATAAATGGATCCACGGTTCGTTGTGATAATTTTAATTCATGATATATATATATTATAATATATATATATTATATATATATATAGATATATATATTATATAGTATATATCTAGGTCCTCATTCTGTATCATGGTTTTAGAGGAGTAGTTTGATTTTGAAGTGATACGGATATTTTACCTATTTTTAGTGTATGTAAGGTCTGCATTTTTATTTGTTTATTTATTTTTTTTTTTTACGTTATCGTCGGTGGATCTTGTGCAACGCCCGTCTGGTGTTTTCATGTTTTAAAGAAATTCTTAACGACCTAATGTAGGTAGTTGTTAGCATTTCCTGTCGAGATCTGAAAGCCTGTGCTGAAGGTTATCCTAAAAGCTCTTGCATTTCCAATTCTTTCTTGGTCTTTATTTGGTGTTCATTGTATCACGGCTCATATATATATATATATATAATATATACTATATATATAATATATATATATATATATTATATATATTATATAAATGCGTGATACAATGAACACCAAATACAAGCCGAAATAATTGGAAATGCAAGAGCTTTTAGGATAACCTTCAGCACAGGCTTTCAGATCTCGACAGGGAAATGCTAACAACTACCTACATTAGGTCTTAAGAATTTCTTTAAAACATGAAACACCAGACGGGCGTTGACACAAGATCCACCGACGATAACGTAAAAAAAAAAAAAAAAAAAAAAATAAATAAACAAATAAAAAATGCAGACCTTACATACACTAAAAATAAGTAAATATCCGTATCACTTCAAAATCAAACTACTCCTCTAAAATCAATTGTTCTGTGCATTAGTACATTTGCTAAAAGGACTACTTTCAAACGCCGCTATATATCATCCAGTTTGAATGAGGTGGTCCTTATATATATATATATATATATATATATAATATATATATACTATATAATATATATATATATAAAATCGCCGCTATCGAACATAAGACCATTTCGGGATAAAAGTGAACGGACTTGAAGGTCCCCCTACAATGATAAAATAATACGGATTTCATATCAATTTCCGTTCAGTC
>NC_087217.1:21533261-21543261 GCF_015104395.2 Macrobrachium nipponense
GCGTGTAAACAGGTGGTGCCAGAAAGAACTGTGGTCGTGCTTGCAAGCTCCTAAGAAGAGAGAGAGAGAGAGAGAGAGAGCGAGAGAGAGAGAGAGAGAGAGGAATCTGAAACACTGTAGGTGCGGAATAAGCATACGGTGCCTAGAGAGAGAGAGAGAGAGAGAGAGAGAAAGAAAATCTGAAACAGTGTTCGTGCCGAATAAGCATACGATTCCAAAAAGTGTCGTGTAAGGCCTTGTGCGCTTCACTGAGAGAGAGAGAGAGAGAGAGAGAGAGAGAGAGAGAGAGAGAGAGAGAGAGAGAGAGAGAGAGACTTCATGGTGCACGTGTTTGTAGATTCTAGTTCAGTGCAGTCCGTTGAATCTTTAGAAAGAGGAGAGTGTGTGCACAATAAAATGGATTAGTGGAGTGGAACCCCGAGCGATGTGGAATGGTTCACTTCGAGTGGAACGCGTTGATTCTAGGCAGCTGTGGAAGGTTGCATCGAGTGAAACCCTTTTAAAGAAGAGAGGGTACTTTGTTAGGAAAGTCTTTTTCAGGGGGTTACAAGAGCAGAGGCAGCCAAAAGGCTCACGGGTGACCTCAGACGAATCATGTCTGACCCCGACACTTTCTCTCTGACCCAAACCTAGTAACAAGAGCCCCTCCCTCTTTTAGTCTTTCCTTCTGTTTTCGTAAATAGCCTTTGTTGCTGTATACTGGATCACTATTCTCGTAGTAATGAAGCGAAAGGTATGAGTAATCGGTGAATGGTCTGATAGAACTGAAATGCACAGGTAATATTTGCATTTCCGTGAAGTCAGTGAAGCTTGCTTGCCGTGCAAACACGGTGTTGACTACAAGCTACGGTATTCGGTAAGATGGACGTTTGAGTAATCAGTTTTGAGATCCTCTGGTCCCTTCTTCGGGAAAACAATCCATGCGAAGCAACGTTTTGAGCAACCTGGTCTTGTATCAATAGAACGGGCCGCCTCCCGATTTTTGTAAACACGTTAATGACTTCACTAATGAGTGGACGATTAGATAAGTGTGTTTTGCAGTATCGGGCTCTTGCTCGCTGGTTTTTTTTTTTTTTTAATTCGTCTGTATTTGTGGCGCCACGCCAGGTTAGGAATAGGTCTCGAGAGCGTCTTTCCCTTTCTCTATGAAGCTGACTGGGTGGGTGGGTGGGGTGGGGTTGGGGTATGGCCTATTGAAGGGGAGGGGGCCAAGTGATTGCCTTGACAAACCCGGAACGATAAATGATGGTTCGCTAATGAATGTTTCGTTTTCATGATGTTTTGTGTATTCTTGTATTTATATATTTTCGTTAGATGTTCGGTTTTCTTTTCTTGTTACGTCTGATGTATTCAGTTTTTTAATCTTTCCTGCCTCGTTCCACCTAATGTGGTTTGTGTTCGTATTTCTTAAGTTTCATTCTTTTAATGCCATATGGTCTGGCGAAGCAAAAGAGAGATCGATGCCGTTTAAGAACGAATCCTCGAGGGGATGGAATTGAACTCGTTGGGTCATACATCCATCAAGAAAGTAATCAAAGATAATTGGACTTGCGGCTAGAGTGAGCATTTAAAATGCACGATCTTTAAAGTTCATTGTCGGTTCCGGCGATGGAGCACAACAAGATGTCGTAATTGCTGGAGAAATGTTTTTATTTGTTGTTTTTGTTTGTCTGTTTTCATTTGTTTATGTGATTTGTAATAAGAAATTAGTTTTTTTTTATGTTTTCACTCGTTTATCTTAGATGTTAGGAGAAATGGTAACTTGTAGTGAGGTCGTTCATATGGCTAGCTTTTCTGACGTTAAGGAAAGTAATGTGATAGAGGTACTAATTGGAAACAAAAACTATTCTGCGTATCCGTTTGTTATTGCAGGTGTATATAACTCAACCAGATTCGTTATATATATATATATATATATATATATATATATATATATATATATATATATATATATAGCTATTCTGCATATCGTTTCCTTTGATATTATTGCAGGAGTATATTACCCATTCAAATTCAATATATATATATATATATATATATATATATATATATATATATATATGATGTGTGTGTGTGTGTGTGTGTGTGTGTGTGTGTGTGTGTGTGTGTGTGTGTGTGTATGTATGTATGTATGTATACAAGCCTGTTCCCCTGCAGTGGAAACACACACACACTAATGCCAAGACAACAATCACTGCCACATTCACACTTTACCTTCGGAAACCTGGGTGAACTTCCTTCGCAGAAAGTAAAAATTCCACGGTAAAAAACGGAACAAGGGAACTTCATCTCGCAAATAACCCCCGTCAACGATACGCCGCAACCCACAACCCGAAATTTCCACGCCCGAAAACCGGCGTCGGGGCAGATGAAAGACACGGGAGGAAATGAGGCGAATGATTTCGTCATTTTTGACGTCCCTGTTCGTCGTCAGTCGTCTCTTCTAAAGTCTGGAATTACGACGGATTTCTCTTTCCTTTGCCACCTCCTCGTGGTATAATGTAGCTGGGAAGAAGAAGACGAAGAAAATGGAGGTGACAACAGGTTGAATCCGTAATGATCGTTTTGGGTTCTCCACTTTCACTGGAGACACCTTTGAATCAGTGGAAAACAGTGAATAGTATATTTATGTGTTAGAGCATGTGTACATATAAATGGAGAGGACTGAATGCCGAGTTTTTATCGTCTTGGGTAAGCATAGTAGTTTATTAGATATATAGAAGGAAAATGTGCAAATCTTTTGGTTTTCATGGTTTATTTACAAGGGACATATCAATTCACAAATTACGTGTATAGTAGTGTATCTACACTGTCAAAAAATAAATGTGAGGTTTCTATGGCCTCTTACATACTTTAATATATTAAAAAGGTAAAGAGTAAGTATGTTTCTGCAGTAGTAATTTTTTCAAATATAAATTTATTTGGTGCAAAACAGATAAAAAAAAAATCCTTAGTTTGCAAGAAACTCGCGTTGAATACCATAGCATTATTATTATTATTATTAGTATTATTATTATTATTATTGTTGCTGTTGTTGTTGTTGTTGTTGTTGTTGAACTAAGGAACCTCTGTAACGAGCCTCTAATAAAATATATTATTGTACAATGCTAAAAATGACTAGTAATTTTTAACATTGTACAACAATATGTTTTAACACTACTGTGGCTTTTGATTATCATTATTATTATTATTATTATTATTATTATTATTATTATTATTATTATTATTATGTCAACGAATAGCCAGTCTCTCCTTTCCATATTCATGGCAAAACTGAAATCCAAGGTCTATAGAATACCTTTTCCAGACGGCGATGCTTACAAGCTATCTGGCGGACGTGCGTGTTTGACACCGCATGGAGGTTGATTTGACATGCCTTCAAGCTCCCACCATTAGTTCCGTAGAAAATGAAACGGCTAGAAACTGCCAGAGGTTGACACAGGAAGTGGTCCCACAGTGTTTGGTGTAACTGACTTTAATTGATAGACGGAATCATGCGTATTAAATACGCCTCATTTTTTGCCGTTAGCTGGATAGCGGTTACATGTCCGACTCACTTCGTAAGTTCTTCCTACGTTTTTGGGAGAGAGATCCTACGGTCATATTCAATTAGCGTGTTTAATTGGCTTCCGCTGAAAAGTTAGGCTTAGCAGTAAACCTCTTTGCCCAAAAAAAAAAAAAAAATCACTCTTTAGCCGGCGTTGAAGTCTCCATTGGGAGGTATAATATGAGAAACCAATAATTATAGTTCCTAAATTCCTTCTCAGAATATTTTTATTTCAAGTTAAAATGCTCTGATGGCAAGTATAGTTATAAGATCACTATTTATTCGGTGTTGAAATCTCCATTGGGAACTAGTATTATATGAGAAACTAAAAATTACACTTACTAAATTGCTTCTTAAAATATTTTTATTTCAAGGTAAAATGCTCTGATGGCAAATATAGTTATAAGATCACTATTTAGCTGGCGTTGAAGTCTCCACTGGGAAGTTTGATATGAGAAACCAATAATTATAGTTCCTAAATTCTTTCTTAGAATATTTTTATTTCAAGGTAAAATGTTCTGAATGGAAAGTATAGTTATAAGATCACTATTTAGCCGGCATTGAAGTCTCCATATGTTTTAATGGTAAATATTGATATAAGATCACTATTTAGCCAGCGTTGAAGTCTCCTTTGGAAAGTTTTATAAGAGAAACCTCATAGTTCCTAAATTGCTTCTTAGAATATTTTCATTTCAAGGTAAAATGTTCTGATGGCAATTATTATAAGATCTCTATTTAGCGGCATTGAAGTCTCCACTGGGAAGTTTGATATGAGAAACCAATAATTAGAGTTCCTAAATTCCTTTTTAAAATATTTTTATTTCAAGTTAAACTGCTCTGAATGGCAAGTATTGTTATAAGATCATTATTTAGCCGGCGTTGAAGTCTCCACTAGGAAGTTTGATATGAGAAACCAATAATTATAGTTCCTAAATTCCTTATTAGAATATTTTTATTTTAAGTTAAAATGCTCTGAATGGCAAGTATTGTTATAAGATCACTATTTAGCAGGGGGTTGAAGTCTCCACTGGGAAGTTTGGTATGAGAAACCAATAGTTATAGTTCCTAAATTCCTTATTAGAATATTTTTATTTCAAGTTAAAATGCTCTGAATGGCAAGTATTGTTATAAGATCACTATTTAGCGGGCATTGAAGTTTCCATTGGGAGGTTTGATAATAAGAAACCAATAATTATAGTTCCTAATATTTTTATTTCAAGGTAAATCCTCTGAATGGCCAGTATTGTTATAAGATCACTATATATCTGGCGTTGAAGTCTTCATTGGGAAATTTCATATGAGAAACCAAGTATTGTTCCTAAATCTTTGCCTCTCGTTTGAAGTCCTTCAGATGCTGAGTTAATATATTAAATAGCTTAATAAACGTCTTAAGTTAGACGCTACTATCATCAAATTCATTTACATAAAGAGAACGCAATTGTAGGCCATGATATCCACTCAGAAAATGGTCTTGATCTCGGGGGTTAACTTCTAGCGTGATTGAACCAAGACGCCCAGTTATAATAAGGCGTACTTTAGGGTTGCCTTAAGCAACCGAGAAGGGCCTTAATCAGGAATGATGGGTGTGAAAGGAGGGATGGGGGCTTGACGAGGCAGAGGATGGGGGTGGGAGGGTTGAGGTGGCGGGGGGAGGGGTTTGTGGCTGGGTTCATGGGATGCAATGCGCCGCTACCCAAGCAAGACGTTATGCCGCTTCTTGTCAGTTCTCCCCCCTCCCTCGCCCACATCCCCCCCTTCTCCAACCCCCCTCTCCCTTAATTTTTTCCCTGTCTTCCTCCTCCGCTTCTATGTACTTCCTCCGAGGAGTCATAAAAGTACTTCCTTTGGACTCCGCTGGAGGTGGGAATCTCACCTTCCGGACCGTAGCCGTGGGAGAATTGGGTAGGCTGCCTGCTGAGGAGAAGGACTACTCTTGTGCTTGTGAACTTCAAGGAAACGGTACCTAAGGACTAATGGTATTCGGCATTAAAGTTCGCAATGTCTCTCTCTCTCTCTCTCTCTCTCTCTCTCTCTCTCTCTCTCTCTCTCTCTCTCTCTCCTTTTCAAATGTCTTACATGTGTAGAATAGGATAACTAGTTTTAATCCTGCATTCTTATACTCAGGTTCGCTAGGTAAGATTTCTCTCTCTCTCTCTCTACTCTCTCTCTCTCTCTATACACACACACACACAGACACAGACACACACACACACACACACACACACACACATATATATATATATAGAATATATATATATATATATATATATATATATATATTATGTATGTATAGGTATATGTATATGTATATAGTTTATATTATTATGTATAGTGAACTCTGAAATAAAATTTAGATGCAATCTGACACATTTCTCATTTACGCGCAATTGCTTGTTTTGCTATCTCCTCTAGTGATAAAATTCAATGATAAACCTGAAGTTATCTATTTCGTGTTACATATCATCATCTATCACGCAGGGCTTTCTCCTCTATTTGCTTTTATTGTATTATTATTCAATACCCTCTACTCCTTTATTTGTGATCGCCTCATTGTTTCCTTCTATAGTATCTTTATTTGTGATCGCTTCATTGTTTACTTCTATAGTATCTGTAAACTTAAAGAAATGCAGAAAAAAGGACAATTGAGCAAACAAAGTTGTATTGCAGAAACAGTAAAAACTAAATAAAACAGGGGAAGTTAATATATAATTTAAAAAAGGTATAGTAAGGAGAAAAGCTTACTTGCCTTTTTGCACGGCCATTGTAATCCCCAAGTTGGTTGCAGTAGGATGTCCACACTCCTCAGGCTTGAAACCAATATGAGAATTGCTGGTCTGTTGACATTTCATAACCTCTGGAAACCGGGTTTGAAATTGACTTAATGTTCACCAGATGAATGATTATGATTAATATAGACGCAGGTTCCATTTTTTTCTTGCTTTAGTGAAGGATTACGAGCCCTGAGTCACTCCCACCCCCTCCCTGCTTTTTTCAATACTAATTTTGCATGTCTAATTTCAGTCCCAATGCAAATGGATATTTTTTCATGTTATTAGTTGTAATGTATCCTGAAGTTGTCTTTTATAGTAGAGCATATTTAATCACATTGTCTCATGCATTATGCATGCTGTAATTTTTGTATGCATGTGTATATATATATATATATATATATATATATATATATATATATATGTGTGTGTGTGTGTGTGTGTGAAAATGTTCCGTTACAACAGAATTCCATCTAATCAAAGGAGCCCATAAAAACGTCAAAATATAGAAAGAAAGTACTATATTTCAGAGACTGCTGTCTCTCTGAAATATAGTACTTTCGTTTTTTTATTTTGGCTTTTTTTAATGGCCTCCTTTTATTATATATATATTTTATATATATATATATATATATATATATATATATATATATATATATATATATATATATATATATATTTCAACTTTTTGAACTACGGAAGCGCAGTTATTTTATTATTCCAGAAAAAAACAAATGACTAAAGCGCGCTCACCATTTATACGGGTTAGAAGGAAATGAGGCCGCCTTCGCTGTGTTTTCTCAGATATTATGTAGAAGAAAAAAAAAATTTTTTTTTTTTTTTTCTTAGGTAATGTACAGGTGGAAGAACCTGCCTGCTGCACTTTAGCTACTGTGTAACCTACTTGTCACGCTCATTGGCCGAGGAAAATGATATGGCGGTGGATAAAGCCTTTGAGAGTTGCTCTTTTCCGTTCGTAATCTCAAGAATTCTCATCTTTTTTTTTTTTTTTTCATTTTATGTTTTTGGTGGGGTCTCAGGGAATGTTTTTGTGTTGTTTTGCCTTAATTATTGTCTTATTATATATATATATATATATTATATATATATATATATATATATATATATATATAATAGTATATATTAATACACACAATTTAAGTAATAGAAAAACTTAGTTAGTTCCTATAATTAACATTTTTGAAGAAATGTCGCTTCGATGTGGTTTTTCAGGGAAAAAAAAATTATAATAATTTATATGTGTGTGGTGTGTGTGTATATATATATAATATATTATAGTATAATATAATATCTATATATCTATAGTATCATATATATATCATATCTATATAATGTGGGGCGTTGTTTTGTATAAATATATGATTAAGTGGCGTAAGATTAGTATCTATGTATGAATGTAACTCTTTCTATCCTTTCCATTTATCTCTATATATGTTACATACATAAACATGTATGCATATGGGGATACAATCCACAAGAATTAAATTCCTCTTGTAGTTTAAAATATATATTTCTTGTATAGGAGGAATTTACTTCATTTTGGATTGTATCCCCATTTACTTAGAGGTACGACATAGTACCTGCTTCTGCAGTATGCAATATATACATATGTGTATGTATATATATATATATATATATATATGAATATATATATACATATATATATATATATATAATGTAAATGTATGTTTAATGTGTATGTATATAATATATATTATATAATATATATACTGTATATATATAATATATATATATAATATAAATGTAACATAAACATACACTGACTGTAAATATCCACACCCAATGTCTTACATTCAACTCCTCAAAAAAAAAAAAAAAGCTGCTATATTACCAATTCTGTCCAGTGCCGCAGCTTCATTACAGTTTTGAAGACCCTGGCTACGGGATTTTTTTTTTTTTTTTTTTTTTTTATTTTTTTTATTTTTATTTTATGCATTATGCATTATTTTTCTTCTTTTAGTTGCTGAAGGTTAACTCTTACTGCTGTTATTATGATTTTTTTTTGCTTTATTTTATATATTTCGATTTTCTCTGTATCTCAACGCTCTTATTTTGAATTTTGTCTGTCTTGCTGCTTCCACTTTGTATCTAGTCCGTATTGTCGTTGGCTCTTTTACTCGTGGTTTATTACTTTTATTTTCATTTTCTCATTAATCCTTTTTTTATAATCTATCTTTATCATTCCTCTATATATGTAGATTTTACCTGGCGTTTTCCAAAATTTACCATCTTTTCATGTCTTCATCATTATTTTGTTATTTATTCTAATCATTTTAGTTTATCCTTTCACTGCTCTTATTTTTCCTTTTTTTATATCTCCTATTAATGCATTTATTTATTCTAATCAACACCATCGCCTTGCTTTTAGTATTCTAGTACACCCATTTCCACCCTACAGGCGTCGAAAGCGGCCAGTTCACGGTATCCACTCTCTATTAATAATGCCGTTACCATTGTCTATATTGATTAGATCCCTGTGGCCAAAGAATATTTGCGATGGACCGCACGTTTGTCATGGTCAGCGCATGCGCAGTTGGATGGAGCATTCGCGGTTGGATTGTGGGCGGGAATGTATTGTTGGTATTTTAAGTAAAAGCATTTTCTTTTAATTTTTATTCTGTTCTAGTAGTCTTGGCGAAGGAAATAGGTTGAGTTGAGGTTGGAATTCCTTCGGCTTTAAGGAAATGACAGGATTTTTTTTATAGTCTTCGTCGTAAATCAGAATGTATTGTCGGTAGTTTAAGTAAAAGCATTTTCTTTTAATTTGATGTGAGGTTGGAATTCCTTCATCTTTGAGGAAATGACAATAATTTTTTTATAGTCTTCGTCGTAGATCGGAATGTATTGTCGGTATTTTAATTTAGCATTTTCTTTTAATTTTCATTCTGTTCTAGTAGTCTTGGCGAAGGAATTAGGTTGAATTGAGGTTGGAATTCCTTCGGCTTTGAGGAAATGACAAGAATTTTTTTTAACAGTCTTCGTCGTAGATCGGAAAGGACGCTGTCACTGTTTTAATTTTTTTAAATGTTCTATTGTCTTCGTAATCAATCATTTTGTTGGCTTTCTGGTTTCGTTACGAGATTGGTTTGTTGACCCTGCACCCAGTCCTTCGACTCTATCCTGCTCTGATACAGTTATAATTGTGATTATTATTACTGATATGTAAGTGTGGTATGTTATGATAGAGCTCAGTATGCATTACTAACACCTGCGAATAGATACGACTGATGAGGAACCGTGGCTCGACTATAACAAGACGAAGGATCTGTGCCATATAAAAACCATTTTTTTTTCCTTTTTTTCAAAACCATTTCATGGCCATCTTCAAAACATTATCATGGTTGTCAGTGACGATGGGACTTTGCAGCAAAGGTGTCCAGCCAAATATTTTGTTGTCATGCACGGAGACATCTTACCCCAGTTGATCAGCAGTGCACACACACACACCTACAGAGAGAGAGAGAGAGAGAGAGAGAGAGAGAGAGAGAAAGATTTTCTTTTTTTTTTAATTTATTTTAAGTTACCTTTTCTCGATGGACATTAAAAACGTATAGTTTTCCCCTTTAATTAAAAGAAACTATATATGTTTACTTTTAACTTCGGAATCATTTTCTCCTTAACTGCGCCAGTCCCTCGAGGTCTC
>NC_087217.1:21548261-21555761 GCF_015104395.2 Macrobrachium nipponense
CCTTGGCCACCAGGATAGTATTATAAAACCTTGTAATGGGAACTCTATCCATATTTCCTTTTTTCACCAGCTCTTCCTACTCGTCTTCTTTGTGTCTTCGTTCGTGTTTTTTATTTTTTTATTCATTTATTTATTTTTATTTCCTCATGCTTGCATGGAAGTGTTTAATGGGTGATTTCCTATGTTTTTAGAATATTTCCTGTGAGGGATCTGTGGATTTTCTCTCTCTCTCTCTCTCTCTCTCTCTCTCTCTCTCTCTCTCATATATATATATATATGTGTGTGTGTGTGTGTGTGTATTATATAATCTGTTAAGAGGGCTGGCTACGGCTCAAGGAATATTGATTAAATCCGATTATGAAACCAAATACAGATGTAGATCTAAGTATGGAACCCGATACAGATTTAGTTTTTTTTTTTTTTTTTCCACGTTTACGGAGACATGCGTTCTTCGGGCTGATCTGTATTTGTGTTTGAATAACTGGTATCCTTTCATTATATAAATCATGAAGATGATTATACTTACTGATGGGTCACCTCGACTTGTTTCATTTTATTTTGTTTTAAAAGAAGGTAATTTATTGTTTTACTGCCGTATCAAAATTACGTTATTTGCTGTTTTAAAATTCTGATTTGCCGTTTAATGTTGTTTTAAAATGAGGTTATTTGTTGTTTTAAAATTGTGTTATTGCTGTTTTAATGCTGTTTTAAAATTACGTTATTTCCTGTTAAAGTTACGTTTTTTGCTGTTTTGATGCTGTTTTAAAATTACGTTATTTGCTGTTTTAAAATTCTGTTTTTTGCTGTTTCAATGATGTTTTAAAATTACGTTATTTTGTTGTGTTTATGCTTTTTTAAAATGAGTTTTTTCTGTTTTAAAATTGCATTGTTTGCTGTTTTAAAATTAGGTTACTTGATGTTTTAAAATTACGTTTTTAATGCTGTTTTGAAATTACGGTATTTGCTGTTTTACTGGCTTTTGTTACTTCACACTTTAGAGCCGAAATAGCACTCAGTTTTTTCCTCTCTCTCTCTCTCTCTCTCTCTCTCTCTCTCTCTCTCTCTTCTCTGTCATACTTTTTCTGTCACCCTTTTCTTCACTCGAGACCAAATGTCTTGGACGCCTCCCAGAGGAGAGAGAGAGACTCGGCCTGAGAGACTGGTCTTTCTGGAACTGGAAAATCCAGTCACCAGGCGAGGGACCTGTCTAGCTGAGGAGGCATAACGACTCCTATGGGTGAGATATTTCTATTCGATAATGGATACTTGTCTCATTTTTTTCTCTCTTGACTGATGGAAGTCGTATTTGGGAGGTACACACGGCCATAGGCAATCAGTCTCTCTCTCTCTCTCTCTCTCTCTCTCTCTCTCCTCGCCGATCTACCTATTTATCTTTCATCTCTTACCTATGTATTTTTATGTATAAACATATATGTGACATATATTTATATATATATATATATATATATATATATATATATCTATATATATATATATATATATATATGTTTATATATATTATGTACACATTCACATTATATATATATAAATATATATATATATCACATAAGTGTTTAAACATGAAAATACATAGGTAAGAGAGATGAAAGATAAATAGGTAGATCGGCGGATTGGGAGAGAGAGAGAGAGAGAGAGAGAGAGAGAGAGAGAGAGAGAGAGAGAGAGAGATAGAAACTCGAATACGACGTCCCACATTTTGGTAATCTGATCATGTGACAAGTCGCCTGTTCTATCCTGACCGATGTCAGGATCTTAACGAGGTGTCTATTTAATGAACAGTGAAAAAATTCCTTTATATTTCTTTAATGATCTCATATCTAATACCCGAAGTCTTTATAAAGCCTTGTCTAGACCCTTTTCAAAAGAGTGTTGTGGAGGTATTTCGTATTAGAGAGGTTTTAAAATCGTTGTGTGTTGAAAGTGGTTTAAATCGAGGTATTTTTTAAGTTGTGTGAGATCATATTTCATTTCGGATATTCAAAGTACTCGGTACGTTCTTTCGGGTCTTGTTGTGACTCGTTGCCACACCAATTTCCATATCAATCTTTGCATTGCGATTTCAGTCTCGACATCTTTTTAACAGATACATGAGTTCATTTCAAGTTAAGTATTTTCAGCGTGGATGAGCATTTCGTTGCATCGCCATTCTATGGAACGAAAGAAGTATTTATGATTGAATAAAGTTAGGTGTAAGAACAATTATTTTTCTCGTATGTTGAGTACTTTGTAGACTTTTTTTCCAAGATATTGTTTAACTGTTTACAGTGTTGGAAAAAATATGGGGTTACTATCCGAAATGTTACATGCCCTCTTTTCTCTCTCTCTCTCTCTCTTCTCTCTCTCTCTCTCTCTCTCTCTCTCTCTCTCTCTCTCTTTCATACACACACACACACACACACACACATATATATATATATATATATATATTATATATATATATATATATATTATATATATATATGTGTGTGTGTGTGTGTGTGTGTGTGTGTGTATTTATTTATATATAGAAAGAGAGAGAGAGAGAGAGAGAGAGAGAGAGAGAGGTGTGTGTGTGTGTGTTTATCCATTTAGAACCAAAGAGAATGTGAAAACAGATGGTATATGCATGCATGCATGCATACATGTGATAAGGAAAGAGAGAGTTTAATATCCTCTGCGATTGAGTTGATAAAGCCATATCGGTTCTTATATCTGTCAGCTTTCCTTCCTGTGGGGCTCCCATTGTTAAAATCTAAGCGGGAAAATCGCCTTTGGATTGAGGTTATGCTAAAGTAGGAAACTGAATCTGCGGAGAATATAATTAGCGTAGAAAATAAACAAAAGAAACACATTTAACCGGATTCAATTGGCGCGTCTCCTTGCGCGTTTGCGTGAATTTCTCTCGTCAAGTGTTGTCGACTCGTGGATCTGCGATTTCCGACAAGATGGGAATTTATTACCTGTTAGTTCCGTAGATATACGAGATGTTGAGAAATGACTTTTTCAATGTTTGAGTCATTTCACGTACCGTACTTGAAGTAATGTGTCAGGAATGATAAGCTCTGCTTTTTCATTATTATCATAGTTTCATATTTAGAACCTCAATTTTCGTATATACATACGCACACACACACGTGTATATATATATATATATATATATATATATATATATATATATATATATATATATATATATATATATATATATATATATATATATATATAACACATTAAGCTACAAATGTCCTTTAATATCCAACTCTCTCTAACTCGGAATTAATATATTTTCATGTATGTTAACGGAAGGAGAATTTTTTTAAGTTGATATAATGATTTCGTCTTCTCGTGGATTCGAACCAGCGCACAGAGGCGAAATCAGGATTTCAATTACTATATCTATATATATATATATATATATATATATATATATATATATATATATATATATATATACGTCGGGCCTTTTAATCCCAAATGCAGTCTGCGGAATTTGTGAACTTAAGAGTCAACCGGTTTGATCATTCATCAGTAACGTCCAAAATTGCCTGTGAATTGACCTTTCGTCCTTTCTGTTTCCCGAAGCTGTATAACCTTCCGGTTTTCAAGAGGCCGATTTGTCATGTCTTAAAATGCTTGTGTTTTAACACTTGACTCTTCTTCAGGGTTGAGGTTACTAAACTTTTTTCGGAAGCGCTGATAGACTGTTATGCTCAAGTCTTTGTAACGGAATTGAATAATGAAAATATTAAGAGGTAAATAAACGAGAGAGAGAGAGAGAGAGAGAGAGAGAGAGAGAGAGAGAGAGAGAGAGAGAGAGAGAGAGAGAGAGAGAGAGAGAGTTTTCTGTAGAAAACTGATACGAGAAGGAGATACACTTTTGAGGAAGATGGCGTCAAAACGAAAGGAAAAAGTCTAAAAGAGAGAGTTTAAAAAAAAAGAAAAGTATATGTTTAACTAATCTCTTGGTGGTTCCTATAATATACATAGGCTTTTTCACCTCCTCCTCCTCCTCATTCCTCACCGGAAACGGCGTACTTAATAATGCTATTGGTTCCTACGTACGAGTGACCCAGATGTGCTCATAGACCTTCGGCGTGTGGCGGGGAGGGGTGACCGAGAATATTGGGATTGGGGGGTTTAGGGCCGGGGAGAGGGGAGGGAATGATACAGGTCGTATGCTTGAGTAATAGAAATTCAGAAGTTTATGATATTTAGCAAAGGCCTGAATTAGCGTATTTTTATTCACTCGTAAATGTGTAGAATTTTTTTTCTTTCTTTTTTTCCGTCACCGGTCCCCATCGGAGACCGGTTCCGCTGTGGGGGCTCTCTCTGTCGATCTTGACCGCCGCCGTCTTTGACCGCATAATCTTGACCGCCGCCGATCGGGACCATTGATACGCGACGCGGAGAAGGAAGAAGTTCGAGCCATTATTCGTGTCGGCGTTCGAGGCGTCCTTCTCGTTACACCGTCTGTCGTATCGTGAACTTTCAACCTAACCAATCTTTAGAACGAAAAATCGAAGTACAGTTTAGCAGTAGTTTATTATTATTATTATTATTATTATTATTATTATTATTATTATTATTATTATTATTTTATTATTTTTACTTCATCTGAGATGTAAGCTAATTAGAATCAATTACTAATCTACATGGTTATGTGCATGCTATTGAACCGTAAATAATTTGCAATAGCGGAAATAAAGCGTTGACATTCAAATCACAATAAGGCACAATGGGAGAGCGAGAGTTCCAAAGCACACCCAAATATGTTCAGAAACATCCATTCCTTTTGTGCATATTTTTATTATTTTTTATTTTTTACTTTAAATCTTAAGTTACTGTATAACTGGTAACCGTTGTGTCTATAGAAAACCTCCATTCCTTTTGTGCAGCTTTTTTTTTTTACGTTAAATCGTAAGTTAACTGTATAACTGGCAACCGTTCGGTCTATAGAAACTGTTCAGTAAATGTGTAAACTGTTGGATCATTATTTGGCTTTATATCAGCATTCGCTTTTCTGGCGTGTGCTTGCAAACATCTCTCTCTCTCTCTCTCTCTCTCTCTCTCTCTCTAGTTCTTGCCTGAGCGCTTCGCCATTCTCGACAGAAACTGGATTTACCGTTTCCTGGGGGAAATTAAATTCCTTGAGTTGAGTGAGTCAATGCCAGACCATTCTTCCGCTTGAAATAGCTCACCTTTAAGACAAAGTTCAGCCATCGTCTTGTCTTACGGATTTGACTGGTGACCGGTCAAGAAGAAAGAGTCGGGGTAAGAGAGTTATTCTCTCTCTCTCTCTCTCTCTCTCTCTCTCTCTCTCTCTCTCTCTCTCTCTCATCTACTATTTTCCCCCTAAACCTTCTGTAGAAAACGATTTCATTCTTTTGTGCTTATTTATAAAGAATAATATTCCCACGACACATCGCATCATTGCTGTCCAAATATGGGCTCATTCGCGTGAAACAAGCTTGAACGATCATCATCTCGCAAACCCAATGTGTTGGAAGAATGGAGAGGCAGACTGACGAGAATAATAATGAAGATAAATCCGCAAATAAGCGGGAAATGTATCATTAAAACGTTACATGGGTTATAAAACGAATTGTGCGGCATGGCGTTTGAAACGTGGATTAAAATTCTTAGGAGCAGCGATGACACTTCATGAAACCAAATATTTCTATTGGAGAAGTGTTATATGAGGTTGGTATACTAGAAGAATCCATCGGAAAAGGCTTTCAATTAGGATAAAAAAAAAAAAAAAAAAAAGCCAAATAACCAGAATACTGGGAGACAGCAAACCTCCCTCATGGCAAATAAAAGTTATGTTCCTATCTCTCGCAAAATGTAATCACTTATTGCCTCTCACAAGATTTACCTTTAGTCGTATTCTCGTACAAAAGAGGCCTTTGGTCTCGTCAAAAGATGCTTTGAAAAGAGCCTGGATCCAGTTTATTTCGCAAACTGTATTAGTATTATTATTTTTATTATTTGTTTTTGTTGATTACCATACCACAAAAGAGATGTGGTTGTTAATTATTGCAAACGAGCTCTTCACACGCTGGAACCCGGCGCTGCTGTCTCTGCCACCCTCCCCATCCCTTACCTCCCCTGCCCCCAACCGGGGTGGACAAACTGGTTTGTAAGGGGTGGGTGGCTGTGTCATGTCTCCCCTGCTGTCACCCGGGGAGGACAGAAAAGATCCACTCGGATTTTATTTTTATAGATAATACCATGAATATGAAGCACCATACTTGCCTTTTATTTTCGCCTGAAGAAATATATATAATAAGTAATGTCTTGCGTAACATAGGTGAACCAAATGTCTTCGTATTTACGAGGAACAGCCGTGTGACAGGGTAACCTTGAATTATAACTGGAATTAACGTGATACCTCTCGTCACGGAGCGATGTTGGAAATGGGACGGAGGAATTTTAATCCTCTCCTTTCTCTAACTTTATTGTCAGTTGGATTTTTTTTTTTTTGTCATGAATTTTTTGCGTTTGCAAAGTAGCTTTGCATGATGTATACATATATAGATGCGGTGCCTTCATATCGCAGTAGCCATGTATACGTGGATTGCCTTCTCAGCTTAAAATGCTTAAGTATATATACGTGTAAAAAGCATTGTCATATCAGCACAGCATACATGTAAAAATGCATTGTCTTCTCAGTACAGTATACATGTATAGATGCATTGTCTTATCAGCACAATTTACATATTTAAATACATTGTCTTATCAACACAGTATACATATTTAAATGCATCGTCTTATCCGTACAGTATACATGTATAAATGCATTGTCTTATCAGCACAATATACATATTTAAATACATTCTTATCAGCACATATACATATTTAAATGCATCGTCTTATCAGCACAGTATACATGTATAAATGTATTGTCTTATCAGCACAATATACATATTTAAATACATTGTCTTATCAATACAATATATATGTATAAATGCATTGTTTTATCAGCACAGATTCATGTATAAATGCATTGTCTTCTGAGTACAGTATACATGTATAAATGTATAGTCTCTCTTGCGCGCGCATGACTAATCATTAGCCGAACCAACAGTAGAGCAGAAGCGTTTTGCCTCATTGCAATGTCTTCGGTTCCACAAATTATAGTTTCCCTGGCCAGGGACGTGAGTCCATCTGACACAGAAAAGGAAACCTCAGATTCTCTCTCTCTCTCTCTCTCTCTCTCTCTCTCTCTCTCTCTCTCTCTCTCTCTCTCTCTCCAAGATTTACAGAAATGTTGATACTCTCTCTCTCTCTCTCAGATAGTTTCACAGAAGTGTTGATGCTTCTCTCTCTCTCTCTCTCTCTCTCTCTCTCTCTCTCTCTCTCTCTCTCAATCTCTCTTCTCTCTCTCTCTCTCTCTCTCTCTCTCTCTCAGGTAGTTTCACAGAAATGTTGACACTTTATCCTCATAAAACCAGAAAATCTAAAGTTACAGACTGGGAGCCACTGAATACGTTTCAAAAC
>NC_087217.1:21560761-21610761 GCF_015104395.2 Macrobrachium nipponense
GGTAAAGCTGCGAAAACCAGGCCACGTCGAACTCCTGTGGTTAGGAAGAGATCGATTGATTATGGCAATCTATAATCGTAAATTCCTCCTCTGTGTGTGGGGGGAGGGGGGATTTAGCTGTAAATTTTGCCTACACGAGTTTCCGCTTAGTGCAAGTGAGACCCAGCTCGTTTCTCTTGCAAGTGGACCCACGTTCGATTCCTAACCGGGCTAGGATAGGAATAGTTCAGACCTCGGTCATAATGGGTCGCAGTTGACCCGGAGTGAGAGAGTCAGAGAGAGAAATATATCTCTTAAATGTATAAGATAATCATAACTGATGACGGGAGACCTGGTCAAAGAAACTCTCTCTCTCTCTCTCTCTCTCTCTCTCTCTCTCTCTCTCTCTCTCTCTCTCTCTCTCTCGTTATATGTCACTGACGTGAGATGTTGGAAGCCAGAGGAGTATTTTGGAGAAAATTACTTTTTTATATAGATATAAATTCTGAACATTAAGTGCTATTGTTTCAGGAAATACCGAGGAAGGTTGAGAATTCCACATTATGGTGGAATCTATAAAAAAAAATGAGGCACTGTGCTACATATGAATATAAATGGAGTACACAAACCATAACAGAAAAGAGAGGAAAAATAGCATTTGAGGGACACATTTGTGTGTGTGTGTGTGTAACTTTCACTCGATATTAAAAGTCATTTTCCACTTTCAATTGAGGTATGTAACATGTCGTGTTTAGTTAGTGTTAAATGTTAATATAAAAACTCGAGCATGAAAATGATGAGGTTTTCGCATGAATGTGTCCGTCAGATACTGTTTTTAATTTTTATCTAATTAGTTTTTCTAACTTTGAGGCATTCTTTACGAAGAATTGAAGGCAGGCCAAGATTTGTGACAATTGCGATTCACAGGTAGAAAATGAACTTCGAATGCAATTAACTTTGAAGTCTTATTACTGTAATAGCTTTATAGTTACTTTTTTCATTGTTTTATATACAGACTTAGTCTCTCTCTCTCTCTCCTCTCTCTCTCTCTCTCTCTCTCTCTCTCTCTCTCTCTCCTTGGATGTCATCTTTCCCATCTTGCAACACTGACGCGGTTGGAGGAGAATTTTGCGTTTTCGTAAGCCAAAAAAAAAAAAAAAAAAAAACAATCAAGGGTCACAAGAGGTCAAGTGATGCGCAGAAAGGGCAAGGTTGGTTGGGGTTGCGTTTAGCGGAGGGTCGAGTGTATGTGGGAATAAGGTCATAAACTCCCCCCCTGCCCCTCACCCGTTCCCCTCCACCCCCCACCCTACCATCTTTTAGTGAGTCTTCCGTTGTCGATGTGCATCAAACTGGTTGTGGGGTTTCTCTCCCTCCCCTCCTCTCTCTCTCTTCTGTTCTTTTCTCTCTCCTCCTCTCCTTCTCATTCTGATCTCCACTGTCCCTCCTCTCTCCTCTCTTCCTCTCTGTGTGGGTGGGGTGGTTGGTGTGGGGGTGGTTGAGATAAATAGAAAATTAAAAGTTAGGAGATGAGTCTCAAAAATATGCCACCATATGACAATTAAAACTGGGAGTGTCTCGACGAGGTAATTGTCACTTAATCGGGGTGGAACCTTCTCTCTCAGATATTCCTCTCTCTCTCTCTCTCTCTCTCTCTCTCTCTCTCTCTCTCTCTCTCTCAGTTTAAAGTTAAAGGCGTATGGGCAAGTAAAAATAACTGCATTTAAATGATAAATATTATTATTTACAGAAACAGAAACCTTCACGTATGGTGGACTTCCTCTCTCTCTCTCTCACTCTCTCTCTCTCTCCTCTCTCTCTCTCTTCTCCGTCTCTCTCTCTCTCTCTCTCTCTCAGTTTGAAGGCGTATGGCAAGTAAATAACTGCATTTAAATGAATAAATATTATATTACAGAAACAGAAACCTTCACGTATGTGACACACTCTCTCTCTCTCTCTCTCTCTCTCTCTCTCTCTCTCTCTCTCTCTCTCTCTCTCTCTCTCTCTCTCTCCTCTCTGCATCACCGAAACTAAGTCATGCATTATGGATATGAGTCTCGACGAAAGCAGACGCTGTCTGTTTGGATTCCATCGAAGATTAGAAAGAAGAAGCGTTCTCTGCTTTCACATACCGTGACAGAATTTCGAAAAGGTGGTCTACGAAAGTGTTTGCAGGTTCTTGGTCTTGGCTTTCCGTTATGTCAAGCTTGCAGCTTCTGATTGCAAGCAAGAGTTGTGGTTTATTGCTTGCCGGTTCGTTTGTTGTATTTAGGTCCTCAGTTTTTTAGAGATCAGGATGTGTGCCCACTTATTATATCGGTTTCGTTTCAACGGGTTCATCAGGTCTTGGAATTTTTGTTTCGACTTTGTTTTCGGGTATTTTGCGTAATTCTCTCTCTCTCTCTATCTCTTTCTCTCTCTCCAACTAATATAAATTTAAAAAATCTATGAAACCTACTATTATGTAACTTAAGTCACAATAAGTTACATAAATGAGTAGCAAAATACCCTCAGACGGTGGCAATTGTTTTAAATGATAGAAAGACGGTACTGTTGGAACTGCGTCACCAAATTTATACCATGGATGAAAGTGCTGGCCCCATACCCTTTTCGTAACTCCAAGGAAAGGGTACAGGCACTGACCAATGACCTTGGAAATAAAAATTTCTTGTGCACATCTTGGCTAACTGTTGTATCTTAAATAAGTAAATCTGTTAATTGAAACGTATGTAATTAGGTACTCCTGTGGAAGAGGCCCATTTAAATATATATTTTTGTAAATTAATATTTCAATTTGACGATTAGAATTGGTATTGGTATTCTTTTAAAGCAATATCAATTTGACGATCGCTGTCGTTTACCTGAGTAGTTGTGAATTTCACACAAGAAAAGTTGGAGATTGTTGAGTTAAGATTTAGGACTTGTTTCTGAGTATCTTGTATTAAACATCATTCCGGCATTCTTTTAAAAACATATCAGTTTGACGACCTCTGTCGTTTACCAGAGTAGTTGAGAATTTCACACAAGAAAAGTTGGAGATTGTTGAGTTACACATTAAAGGGTGTTGTTTCTGAGTGTCTTGTATGAACCGTCATTTTCACGAGCATTTTTCTGAAATTTTGGAGATGAATCGATAGGATTAGCGTCTTTTCACACGTGTGGTCTGACTCCCCATTACGTTCGCTGATTCGTGGCAATGTGTGTAAAGGTTTTCCTAGACTTGTTGGTTTAAGAACCTTAGAAGATTAGAGTTCATGCATGACACGCGAGAGAGAGAGAGAGAGAGAGAGAGAGAGAGAGAGAGAGAGAGAGAGAGAGAGAGAGAGAGAAGGGGGGAGGGAGTTTTATTTAGAAGGACGAAAAATCTATCGAAACTAATGGGCTCTTTTCGAAATGTATTTGAATTATAATAAGTTCTAAGAATACAAAGAAAGGAACATTTTGAGAGAGAGAGAGAGAGAGAGAGAGAGAGAGAGAGAGAGAGAGAGAGAGAGAGAGAATGTATGGTAATGCGAGTTGTTTGCCATCCCATAATGATGGGATATTCCGTCATCTTCCATGTAATGTTCCCATCAATATTCCCATCATTATTGAGGGCCTCTTGGCTTGGAGGCTGGGAACTAGGCCTCTGTTACCATTGTTCCCGATGCTATTCCCATTTTCTCGTGATGCCTTCTGGCTGACTGTCTGTCACTGTCTTCTTGATTTCTCAAACAACTGGACAGTTATTTGAGAGCAGAACAAAGTGGACACCGTTTTTTGGTACCACTTTTTTTTCTTTGTTTTTTCTTACTGCCCCCTCCCTCTCTTTTTTACCAGGGATTCGTGGGAGAGGGGATTGGTTTCAAATGGGCATTGGCTTCATACGAGCATTAGGTAGCCCAGCCACCTGATCTCTGCTTTGAAATGCTCATACAAACTGGAGTACTTTATATTTATACCCAACGTATTTTATGTGCTTTATAGAACTGTATATTTACCCAACGCTTTTTATGTGCTTTGTAGATCTGTATATATACCCAACGTATTTTATGTGCTTTATGGATCTATATTAGTCGTTATATTGTTGTTGTTCTATCAGATATTGCATTTTGTATGTACCAGACTATTCCATGTATGCTGTATTCATCCATACAAATTCTTTTATACGTATGTATTTATACTCGTATCAAATAATTCATCTTATATGGACCCAAACTGTTTCATGTATGTTGTATACATTCATACAGATTATTGTTTAGTTGTATACTCGTGCCAAGTGATGTAATTTTATGAACCCAAAATCAAATCATGCGCCTTGCGTGGACAACCACGAAATTTGTCTATTTTGGGTCATTCATATGAATTTCAGCCTGGCGTGCAAATATGCAATATTCATCCTTTTTATTCATACCTAATCAGACGCATGTACTTTGCATGTATTCCTGAATTCGTGCATTTTGTATGTTCACCCTTACAGATTAGAAACGCTGCATTTTACAACATTTTGGGTAATTCGTATGAATTCAGCCTCGCGTGCAAATATGCAATATTCGTCCTTTTTATGTATACCCAATCAGACGCATGTACTTAGCATGTATCCCTAAATTCATGTATTTTGTATATTCAGTTTTGAAACTGTATCTTACAATCAAATTTTCCCCCTAAAACAAATCTTTAGGTCTTGCCTGTGATTCCATGATTGATTCTGGCCCTCCGCTCTGAGGCAAACTGGTGGTACCATCGGCATCCGCTCGCTCGTATCCGAAATATCCGGTTGCAACTAATGTATCCGGCTATTGTTCTCGACGCTGGTGGTTCAGGGTAGTTGCCGGGTACCGTCTGATAAGGCAGGGGGTGTCTGATAGAAGCAGTAAATCATTGGTGGTTGATGGCAAGGTAGACAGGAGCCGAATATGGGGCAGAGAAACTCAACATTGACAATTTTGTATTTTTGTTTTTTGTCTCGACAAAATAATCGCATTCAGTTTATTAAGGGTATTTGAAAAATTGCGATAACGCGCGCTTTTGGTACTTGGATGAAATGCCCAAATAACCATTTAATAGATAATTGCTAAACCAGATTACACTGTCAAAATCGACAATTATTATTTTGATTTCTTGTCTCAACAAAATAATCGCATTCATCTTTGTTAAGGGCATTTGAATAAAGAATCCTGGGGCAGAGAAGCTGTCATAATTTACGTTTTTTTTTTATTTTATTTTGTTTTATTTATCTTTTTTGTCTCGACAAAATAATCGCATTCAGCTTTATTAAGGGTGTTTGAAGAATTAATTCTGGGCCAGAGAAACTGTCACAATTGATTTTCTCTCTCTCTCTCTCTCTCTCTCTCTCTCTCTCTCTCTCTCTACAAAATAATCGCATTCGGTTTTGTCAAGGGTATTTGAAGAAATAATTATGGGGGCAGAGAAACTGTCATAATTGATTATTTTAATTTTTTTATGTATTTATTTTGTCTCGACAAAATAATCGCATTCAGTTTTATTAAGGTATATGAAGAAATCATTCTTGGGCAGAGAAACTGTCATAATTGACGAATTTTTATTATTTTTTTTATTATTTTTTTCTTTACAAAATAATCGTATTCAGTCTTATTAAGGATATTTGAAGAATTAATCCTGGGGGCAGAGAAACTGTCATAATTTACAGTTTTTCTTAATTTTATTTTTTCTCTCGACAAAATAATCGCATTCAGTCTTATTAAGGGTATTTGAAGAATTAATTCGACGTGAAATTCGTCTCTGAGATCAAGGTAATGCATTATCTTTCCCTCATAAATTTCCGTGATCATCATTTCCATGATGATCGCCCGATTTCATTTTTGTAATTTGATGCATTCTCTCTTCCTGTAATTCCAGTCGGTCTCCGCAAAATGGAGAATTGTCGAGAATTGTCGTTTCAGCCGCTCGAGAAAGTTCGCAAAGCGTCTAAATAATTGTGGGCTGATCGCCATTAAGAAAATGGGAAATCATTGTTTAATGCAATTCGGGTCAAACCTCTATCTGTTTCGTTCACACTTCATCGCCATTAACCACAAATTTTGGTTTCTTAAATTCACTTTCACCTTCGTTAAAAGATTCTGTGTGAAGAGATGAGAATTGGCAGAATATTTTCCTTAATTATTCGATTTTCCTGCCTTTCTCACTCCCCATCCAGTGAATTTTACCTTGGGTACGTTCATTCGACCTCAGCCGGTGCCGATTGTCGTTTTACTCCGAGCGCTTTCTCGCTACTTGATGGGTTAATTGGCTAATGGGTTGATTAAAGGGCCGTGAAGCCTCTAGGCTTAATTAGCGTTGGGGTTGTACGTTGCGTATTGAACTTGCACTTTTTATTTTTCGATGAAAGGTGTTTTCACAAGGAAGGAGTAACAGTGATTCGTTTGAAATGCGTCTCTCTCTCTCTCTCTCTCTCTCCTTTTGTAAGTCACTAATTTAACTTTGTATGGTCGAAGTTGCATTATGTATCTCTCTCTCTCTCCTTTTGTAAGTCACTAATCTAACTTTGTATGGTTGAAGTTGCATTATGTATCTCTCTCTCTCTCTCTCTCTCTCTCTCTCTCTCTCTAATCATTAAATTTGTTTTTCTGTGGTTGTAGTTGCATTATCTCTCTCTCTCTCTCTCTCTCTCTCTCTCTCTCTCTCTCTCTCTCTCTCTCTCTCTCTCTCTCAGTAAATGTCTGTTGCGTTGCCTCCATTCATTAATCGTGAATTGCAATTTTAGTAAGTCATCGAAAATCACCCGATATTTCTGAATGGAATTTGTAAATGTGGAATTCACACTGGTCCGTTATAATTGTTCTCAGCGAGACTGAGAAACCAAGTGAGGTTGCATTTATTAAATGTTGTAATGATTCATTTAGAATTTTGTGGTATTTTGGTTTATTTGGCTTTTTATTCTTTTCATTTTTCTGTCTGTATTTCATTTCTCTTCCTATTAATTCTCTTTAATTGAACATCATATTCTTTGGAAGCTATAATTTCAAGGCAGTGGCCCCTTTGGTGGGCTTGTTCCATATGAATAGGGTTCATCTACTGAATATTAATGATAATGATAATAATACCTGTTAAAGAGAATGGCAGAATTAAGCGAGTTGATTTTATATATTGTTTTTTCTATTTTTCTTACAATTCGCGAATTGTAAGAAAAATAGAAAAAAAAACTATATATAAAATCAACTCGCTTAATTCTGCCATTCTCTTGAACAGCATTTGCCCAAAAGAGGGTCTTCTACCAAAAAAACATTTTAATAATAATAGTAAAAATAATAATAAGAATAATTTTGTTCTGATTTTTTGAGGTTTGAATGCGAGGAAATGCGTTATATTCAGACTTTCTCTTTTTTGTATTATTGCATGAAAAAGATTGAATAAAAATTTGGAAGCAATCAAAATAATATTTTGATCGTTTAAGAGGTGGCTGGCTTTGGGTTAAAACTCTATATTTGTCAGTCCCTGTGTGGTCTCTGGGTAATAAAAGGATGCCAAGGGCAAACCTCTGTCTTTGCCTAAATCCTACTAAGACCCATGTATTTCAATTCGGTGCCGAGCGACCGACCACCGCAGTTTCGCTTGATTAATAACTAATGACATCCTGCTCATTCATTCTTAAATGTCACTGCGTTCTCTGACCTCCTTCTCTGAAGGAGAGGGGGTTGGGGGTCACTGTACTCAGGTAGCACTTACGGACTGCTCTAGGAGCAAGAGCCCGTGCTGACACAGAGCCAGCTAAATCATAACCAACCAGGTAGCTATAGTAGACGCTCCTGATTGGCTGTTGATAAGCCAATCACAGTGCTGGAAACTCTCAGTCTCTCTCTCGAGAGTTCACATAGGCAGGATGTATGTCCCACCTCTCCTGGGGGATAAGTATTTCAAAAGTATTCTTCAGGAGTGATGGGACATACATCCTGCCTATGTGAACTCTCTCGAGAGAGACTGGGAGTTTCCAGCCTTGTGATTGACTTATCAACAGCCAATCGGGAGCGTCGTAAGGGACGGGCCTAGACATCAGATGCACGGGTGATGCGAATCTGTTATAGTAGTGGGTTTGATGTGTGGTTAATGTATACATACCTCGTGCACAATGAACCAATCTTGACCGAGGACTCGCAACAGATTCCAGGGGTGTCAGGTCAGGTGCAAGTGGTGAAATGCGTTCGCTTTCAGTGTTGGCACTCGTAATCTTTATTAATTTTGTGTTCCTTCAGAAGCTGCCCTCACTTCCGTCTGCGGGTATAATAACCACTTCCTTAAAAGGCTGCTTTCTAACTACCCAAACCGCACGTAATTGGACGCCGGGTTAATAGTGCTGACACATTGTAATTACGGAGGCACTGAAAGTCTCTCTTGGGCTCGGAAGGGCGGCTACCTCAGCGGATTAATCAAACGAATGCAAGTGGTTGTTGTGTCGGTGTGCTTGTGCAAACAACATTCTGAACGGACAGACAGACAGATATTATATATACACACGCTAGAATTCTCTTAAAACTTCTGTGTTCGCAGACACTGTATAGTCTTCCATCCTTCAAAAGATTTTTTTTTTCATTTTCGTTTTTTAATCTGCATCATCTGATCCGGACAACTTAGCGAGCGTTGGGGTGTCCTTCCCCAGTGCTTGTGTCACAAAACACACAAAACACACACACACACACACACACACGAGCCGAGACAGATCTTCGTTATCCATTTGCGTCAAACTTTCTCCTAGAGATTTGGCATCGTTTATCAATGTGATTTTTGCGGTTGACTTAATTGTCGTCTTACAACTTGGACCCCTCCCCCCCACCAACCCCTCTCTCTCTCTCTCTCTCTCTCTCTCTCTCTCTCTCTCTCTCTCTCTCTCTCTCATTACTCTGTCGCCGTTTTCTTTCCTTTTGACTGAGGATACTTTCAGTGATCAGTTTCTCTATGCAATTGTGCAGTTGCACACATCATTTGATCTTTCATCTTTATTATTTGTTCCCCGTTTCTCCACTTTATTCGTAATGCAGTGTTCTTTTTGCGTTTTGCATTAGTCAGAGTATTCAAATATTTTCGATTTCTTTTCTAGGAGATGACTATTTTCGTTTACCTAAATACTCTCATTTTTCGGTGTTATATCTGAATTGGGTTTCGTATATTTTTTCACCGTCATTCTGATCCCTCGCGGGTTTCACTGTAGGCCCATAGCATAGTTCTTGATCCCCCCCCCCCCCCCTCCATTAATGCTTCCTTTCTTCATTCTTGCTGTCCAACTCCTCTGACCACTACTTTACAGTACACCTTGAGATCCTTGTACATCGTAGACTTGATTCACTGTCCAATGCGGTGAATTAGAGAGAGAGAGAGAGAGAGAGAGAGAGAGAGATTCTAAGGCGCGATCATCGGTCCGCCAAGACATATACTACCTAAATCATGTTTGAAAAAAAAAATGAAAGGCCCTTGCACTCGCCCCGAATTGGTGTGGAAGAAACCGCTCTTTATATATTCTCTCTCTCTCTCTCTCTCTCTCTCTCTCTCTCTCATCATTCATTCCTTCCTTCCCCGGAACTAGCTTTATAGTAGAAAGCGCATCTGTGTCGGCCGTTCAACCATTCAAAAGCGTTCGTTCTCTACAGGCGCTGAGAAAGATAGTCGGCCTCTTCAGTGCTTTTCCCTAATCAGTGCCTCTGTTCGTGCTTTCGTTTCACGCTCTGCCTTCTCTATTTTAGGTCTGTGCGTTTCTGCTTTCGGTTTCCATGGCATTTGTTCACTTTTATTTTATACTGTATCAATTTAAACCTTCAGTTTTTATTCCGCGTTGTCATTTTGTGTTTTTTTAGCGTCTTGAATATGTGGTTTTGACTTTTTTCTACTTTTTTACTTTTTCTTCTGTGGATTGCGTTGTGGCTTAGCTCAAATTTGCCTTGAGTAGACTAGAAAGCAACTAAAGATCGGTTGCTACCGCCTTCAACCACACGAGAGAGAGAGAGAGAGAGAGAGAGAGAGAGAGAGAGAGAGAGAGAGAGAGAGAGACGTACGCCTCTACAACACACACACACAAAATGCAAAATGTGACTAAAATCCATAAAGTACTTCTGAGCTATACTTTTGAGATATCTGGTTGGTAGACAAACTAACGCACACGACAATACATAACCTGCGTCCAGCTTCATTGCCAGGGATAATAAATAAGAGAGTGAACCAGAGGTGTTTATATTTGTCTTATGCATATAATTGTAAGGTAAATAAGAGAACAAAAACATCCTTTATACTCATTCCTTTATGAATGTGAAGAGGACGCAGATTGGGTACTAAGAAGAGTTTTTTTTTTTTTTTTTTTTACATCTGAAGTGTTTTGATGGAATTTGACGTCGGATTTCATGCCATTGAAATTGACTCACCCCTCTCTCTCTCTCTCTCTCTCTCTCTCTCTCTCTCTCTCTCTCTCTCTCTCTCTCTCTCTCTCTCTCTCTCTCTCTCTCATTTGCTGAGGATTCCAGTGAAATCGAAAGAAGGCCATGATGACTTTAACGTTTGGCTTACATGATCACCAGGTATGTGGATAGACTCTCTCTCTCTCTCTCTCTCTCTCTCTCTCTCTCTCTCTCCTGCTGAGTGCAGAGGATCTGATATGTCGCCCACTGTGATATCCTGTTCAGTTGGTGAGAATGTGAAGAGATATCCAGTTATATGTGAATTTCTTGTTATCCCAACCCCTCACCCCCGCCCACCAAACCCTTACCATTTAATCCGTAACCACCCTCTCTCTCTCTCTCTCTCTCTCTCTCTCTCTCTCTCTCTCTCTCTCTCTCTCTCTCTCTCTCTCCTAGAGGGCCATTCCTGAGACTTGTTTATTTTGGGGTGGGAAAGTAGATTGATGGTCCCACCATGCAGCTTTTCGCTGCTGAGAGAGAGAGAGAGAGAGAGAGAGAGAGAGAGAGAGAAGATGAGAGAGAGAGAGACGAGATGAGAGAAGAGAGAGAGAGAGAGAGAGAGAGAGAGAGAGAAAAATGGTTTCACCACAGTTGGGCAGGATGACCTCGCCGATGTCATCATTTATTTTTTATTTCTTTTCAATGATTTGATGAAATAAATTTGAGGGAGTACATAATATATCTCTCTCTCTCTCTCTCTCTCTCTCTCTCTCTCTCTCTCTCTCTCTCTCTCTCTCTCTCATTCTGATCCTTGTGGTGCAATAGAGACAGGTAAGAATTACCTGTCGCTTCCTGCTCAGTAATATCACTGATTATTTCCCGTCCTGCATCATGATCGTCATCAAATTGAAGGCTTTTTGATCTGTTAATTCCAAGTGTCAGGGCTAAAGCTGCCTTCACTGGAGAACCTTTTCACCATTATGACATTTGTTAAGATCCTATACACTCACCTACTTCTGGAAAGCCGCCGGTTTTAGCGGTGGGTATTTTTTCCATATATTTTGCCACTCGATGTGTTGGATCTATAATTTTGATAGAATTGATGGGTTGCGAGAGAAACTAAAATATTATCCAAACTTTCAGTCTAGTTTTTTGAGAAAGTAAATGAGTTCTCGACCAGATTAGTTTGCCTTATACTTCTGTGAATTTTCAATTAAAATAATATATCAGTCCTACTAAACTCTTGTGCCTCCAAACTAGGTTTTAATGTAGAATGGCAACTTTCTTTTATTGGAGGGTACAAATTCTTAACCAAGCGTCCTCTACAGAGCTGTTGTTTTAGTGCCTAAATTTGATTAACATTGGGTTTGGTCAAGACAAGGACGGGTGACCATCTTTGGCAGCCTGTGTGCTTTAATGACACTTTAAGCATATGTAAGTTGGAGCCATGGATCTCTGATGCGCAGGATTAACATATCGTCATTTTGGCCCTCTCTCTTCTCTCTCTCTCTCTCTCTCTCTGTAACTTGGTACCATGGATCTCTCTCTCTCTCTCTCTCTCCTATCTCTCTGCTCTGTAAACATGGATCTCTCTCCCTCTCTCTCTCTCTCTCTCTCTCTCTCTCTCTCTCTCTCTGTAACTTGGTACCATGGATCTCTCTCTCTCTCTCTCTCTCTCTCTCTCTCTCTCTCCCTCTCTTCTCCCTCTCTGTACTTGGTACCAGGATCTCTCTTCTCTCTTCTCTCTCTCTCTCTCTCTCTCTCTCTTTGTAACTTTGTGACCATGGATATCGTCTCTTCTCTCTCTCTCTCTCTCTCTCTCTCTCTCTCTCTCTTCTCTCTTCGTTATTTTTATATATTCTCTGCCCCAATTCATGTGAGCAGATCCAACAACGTTAGTTACGACGTGTGTGTTTTTTTTTTTTTTTTTTTTTTGTCGCTGTCTAATAAAGGCTCGATTTGTTTTGGTCTCTTGGCGGTGCTTGAGCTTTCACCTGACCTGGACTCGGGCCTCGTTTGAACCCATCGTCGCTTTCACCGCTCTTCCGAAGTATTTGTGGCTTAATTCAGTGACTTCTGGTATTTGTTTGAGCAGGGATGTCAAGAGAGAGAGAGAGAGAGAGGCGGGTGGTTGTTGTTAAAGTTAAGAATTATTTCTCTCATACATTTTTTGTATGACTATAAAAACTAAATGTTATTTTATATTATTTTATATGTAGAAAAAATTAGGATTTTATAATATTTCATTCTTCATTTGTCAGCGCTGATGACGTCGTTCACATCATTCTAGCCTGAACAAAGTACTGTTTCTCTCTCTCTCTCTCTCTCTCTCTCTCTCTCTCTCTTCTCTCTCTCATTCATTCATTCATTCATTCATTCTCTCTCTTAATTCATTACATTTAATTGCGTATGGTGGTAGTTGCATTGAAAGTATGTCTCTCTCTCTCTCTCTCTCTCTCTCTCTCTCATTCGGACACGGTGAATAAACAGTAAAACCTGCTCCTAGAGATAAGCGAGTACACTATCACTCCTCTCTCTCTCTCTCTCTCTCTATGAGGCCACACGAGCGAGAGAAACTCGGCTGGAGGGACGAAATAGCGCGACCGAGACTCAAGTGGATGCGGTTTAGAACTTTCCCCCTAAGGTTATATGCAATTGCGCCGGCAGTCCCTCCTCCTCCTCCTCCTCCTCCTCCTCCTCCTCCTCCTCCTCCTCCTCCTCCCACCTCAATTCATTCTTCCTCCTATTCTCTTCCCTCTGTTTTTAATTCAAGTGGACCATACTTCAGTTCAGGCAATGGGGGCATTTTGTCGTTCGATGGTGAAGTCGCTCGTCATTTGTTTGTTGACGTCGTCATGGAAGCTTTCGACGGTTATGATTTTCGTTAGTGATTATATTTCTAGATATTTGTTCTTGGGTGCGTGCTTGTGTGCTTGCCTTCATGTCCACGACGTTTCTAAAAAAAATTTAGCGATGGATATCAAGCAAAGTTTGCATCTGTCTTCCATTGATCACATCCATCATCATTTCGTTATTATGTTTTTAAATCGTTGTTTATGTGTGTGTTTGTGTGTGTGTGTGTGCTTGCCTCCATCTCCTCGACGTTTCTCAAAAATGTAGCGATGGATATCATGCAAAATTTGCTTGGTAAATGGCTTATAACTGCTTGCTGCCTGTCACAGCTACCTTCATTTCATTATAGTGTGTGCTTGCTTTCATCCCCACGACGCTTCTCAAAAAGTTAGCTATGAATATCAAGCAAATTTTGCTTGGTAAATGGCCTATCACTGCCATTTACCACATCATTTCTTACCCGCCTTCTCGTGCAATACAGACATTTTCGTATATTCTCTCATACGCGATTTTTCCATTACGGAGCGCTGGCTTGTCATCAGAGAGGAATCTCAGGAATGGCTGTAGTCACGACGGTGGTGCTTTTTGCAAGCAAGCTGCTGCTGCTGTGATCCCGTTCTGATAAGCGGACGGGTGACGGTTCCGTCACAGTTTTGAAAAATACGGGCTGGCGATAACGACAAAGAGGCAGAAACTGAAGATTGTTCTGAGGTGCTTTTATGCTTGAGAGAGAGAGAGAGAGAGAGAGAGAGGAGGTCAACATGCTGACATAAGATATTTGATATACACCAGTTGCACTGGGTGGAGAGAGAGAGAGAGAGAGAGAGAGAGAGAAGGGGGTGGCACACTGGTTATCTGTGTTACTCAAAGTACTTGCTTCATAATTTGGAGAAACGTCCTGAGTATTTAATGATATGAATTAATCATAATCAAATAAATTAAGTTGGAGAAATGCTTAGCATTATCTAGAGTTGATTTGGAGAATTAGTGAAGGACCTTAGGTTGGCGGGGGAGCTCTGTATTACTAAAGAAAAATATTCACTACACTAAAAAAAAAATCTATAAAAAATTCTATAACTTTTTCTCAAATGCTATGAAATTTGACTTTTACAATCTCAAAAAAAACCTATAAAACTAAAACAAAATCTGTAACTTTCTCTCAAATACTACCTTAGAAAAGAAAGCTCATAAAACAAAATACAAAAACAAGAAAACAAAAAAAGTAACTTTCTCAAATACTGTTATTTTACTATATGCTTTAGTACCGCAACTGTCTCCAGTTTTAGAAGGAAGGTGTAACCTCACCTTAATGTACACACACACACACACACACACACACACACACACACACATATATATATATATATATATATATATATATATATATATATATATACACGTATATATAAAACAACAACAAAATTCATCACATACTATGGATTTCGACATCATGTTTCCCTCCTGGAATTCCCTCCAGTGTTAGACGTAAGCTGGAACCGTCATGGAATTCTCAGCAGTAATTTGAGGAAGCAGAGCTTGATGACAGATAATGCCGCTTCAGGTATGTCAGCTATCGGTACATGAATTGACTTCGTAATGGCTTCTGGGACCACCGAGCAGTACAACCAAGTACAGCAACCAACCGGCCAAACCCAGTTCGTCGTTGGAGAGGAGCAGCGGTTTTGTGTTGGTGTGATTGTTCTCATATTTTGTATTAGTAATCCACATGTTGCAAACTGATTTAGGCGTATTTAGGTTTTGAATCACAGGTTTTAATAATGTATGCTTTATATATATTATATATTATATAATATATATATATATATATAGATATATATTATATATATACCTGTTTCTCCTCTTTCTTTTCCGTAACCATTAGGAAGGATTTTGTCCCCTATAGACATGCTTTGCAAGTCAGTGATAACAATAATGATGATAATAATCCTTCTCTAGTAATAATAATAATAATGGAAATAGAATCCCACAAGATTACCTAGTATAACTTGTTTACTTGTATTTACATAGTATTACTATGTCAATACTTACAAGTAAAGAAGTTCTGCTCGGAAATCTTGTGAGTTTCTTTTTCCATTTTCCTAAGAAAAGTGAAAGAACTTTTTGTTTGGAATAATAATAATAATAATAATAATAATAATAATAATAATTATAATACTTTATATATCTTCTATATATTTCAACACGACAAGGTCTTGTCAGACAGCGTCAGGCTTCTCTGCATTCTAGAGGAATTCTAAAGGAATGTCAATACGCGTCCAAGAAGATGCAAAAGGCGAACTCGCCGCGTCATGCCAACACTTCTGCGTCCATGATTAATATGACCGCTCATATCCTGCGCCCAAGGACGGCCAGAGTTACACAATTCGTGTCCAGTGCGTTCTTTGGCGAAGCCTTCGGAGAACGATCTCATTCCTGAGTGTATTGGCAGGCACGGATCGCCTCTGAAGGCGTTGTTCCTTTGAGTCATGTAGACCTATGGATCTAGACCTAAATGTAGACATCGTTATGTTTATAATCCGTCTCTTAATTAGGTATATGCAAAGCCTGAATGGTTTCTCTGTCACTGATGGTAGAAGGTAGGATTACACTTTCCATTTGACTCGAGGGGTGAAACTGAGTGAATTACAGTGAGCCATCTATGCTTGACCAGAGTGTCGAATTTTTGTGGGGAGGCAGATTAGAAAAGGGTGGTACTGGCCTTTTCAAACCCATATAACGCCTATTAAAGGGGTTATTTCACACAGCGGCCTTGTTGCTTTGCTCCTGTTTAACCAGATACGTTTCCTATTGTCGTAGAAATACGAGTGGATGTGAATAAAGCTGCGAGCGAGTGAATAAACATAGTTACCTTTTAAGATCGTTTTCGAAAGATGAACTATAACAAATATACGCGGCTGATTACCCAACTTCCTTGCTACTTTGGTTAGGCTGTTAGGGTAACAAAGAAACGCCATGGAAGGTCCGTTTATCGTTTTCGCTGGAAATAAAAACAAGTAACCATGTATCCACTAGCAGCAGAATTATGTTATACTGCATATGACGACTTGTTCAAATATGAATAATTTAGCAATATATAGGCTACGTGCGTCTATTTAGACACGAGTAGACAGGTATCATGACCATGGTGTTGTGGTTCACTACGAAGGAACCAACAACATGGGGACTATTTCCCTAAAACTAATTCCAGGAAAACGCTCCTGTCTTGATGTTTGTGGTATCCTCTCAGAAATAACAGTCACGTTGGAGGCCAATCATGGACAGGGCGTCAGTCATCGCATAATCTGGTGGTTTTAGACCAATGGGAAAGAGTTTTGATGTGGTCTTAGGCGTCACACTCCGACACACTCATGGGAGAGCTTCTCTCTGTTCCCACGTTTCGTGGAAGGATGTTAATTATTACCACCTCCGACGACGCTGGACGAAGAAGGCGTACGTATTTACGCCTCCTTGGTCCTTGGTTAGTTTGGGTATTAACCTGGTATGTAGCCACCTCCTCCGAGGTGCTATAGTACTAAACAAGGTCTTCAGCTTGGTACTAAACATGGCGGAAACTCAGTGTGACGCCGGGTTTAGTACTAGCCACTCTCGGGGATCAAAGCCTTATATACTCCCATTTCTGTATTTTGTGGTCGACAAAATATATTTATAAACGATATCTTTGATTCCTGAGGGGCTATAGTACTAAACACGGAGTCCCATTGACTTTACCCTAGACTTTGCTGGTAGATACATACCGGGTTAATACCTTGGAGGATACCACATATTTCACCGTCAACTAAATATCTTAAGAAAATCTCATGATTCTAATGTGGAGCCAATTTTGTTTCCCATGGTGACGGTATGTGCTCTCAGGAACACTTTTCTTTTCTTTTTCTTTTCATGATGAGGACGAATCTGCTGTTTTTTTTCACAAATGTGTTTGAATAGGTTTCGTTCATTTTTCCAATCTCTCGCCTCAGTTTATATCGGAATTATCTTAATGGTGTGGTTGCTTTACTCTTCAAAATACTGTTGTCCCATTTCGTATTGTAAAGGTGAGTCCACGCTACAATAAAACACGATGAGAAATAACCAGCGATTCTGGAACTGAAAATAAACTCATATAGTCAATGAGGGTTCTTTACACCATCATAAAATCATCCCAGTGTTTGTCGGTTTTTGTTTTTCTAAACCGCCAGGAATTTTGAGGTTTGTCGTACCTATATATGTAATAATGTGGCTTCGTATCATGAAGACAGGAGCGTCATTGCAACTTACAACAAAGCTTAGGGTTGTGATGTGAGCAGGGGTGAACCACAGAAAGACTCTAGATACCACCAGTATGAGATTGTCGTTATTATTATTATTATTATTATTATTATTATTATTATTATTATTATTATTATTATTATTGTTGTTGTTGTTGTTATTGTTGTTGTTTTTGAAATTATTATTAACTAACATTCATGTGGAATAGGCCTAAGACATAGACTTGCCAAGCAGTACTATAATCCATCCAACTTGGTATTTTCAAGTATTACTCATAAGGGTGAAATTTATGTATCCTGAAACGGTCATTACGACCCGGTGGCTTGAGGTCAATAAATCCTCGGACAGGTCCTTCGTCAGGTATGGCATTTCGTGACCCCTTCCCCACATCCCCCTACCAGGTAACGTTGAAGGGGCCCATTAAAGTCAGCGATGCGTTGCAAATGCTGTTGCTTCCGTCATTAGGCTGATGACTCGTTTCTCCCGGAAGGCTCATTTACGCAGTTTGCATACTTCAGGTTGAAAAGAATGCTTATAGTGGCGTGGGTATTTGTGGGAGTGGAGAACACCTACATATATACTCGTATGTGTGTGTGTATTTTTGTATTTACATACCTACGCCCTTTTGTACATAACTATTCCCTCAAATGATTTACAGGTGAAAGTTCTGTATTTATTTTTTCATTTGTTCTCCCAGATTATTGAAACCCGGTTATTTCGAAATTGCTCCGACAGAAAAACTATAAATCTCATTTCCATTCGGTATATTGGGTAAGCATTATTAACGCCAGTACATACACAAGGGTATGTGCTAGGCAACATAAGGCTCGCACAAGTCTAGTACATGGAAGTGGCCGGCGGAGGGGCGAAGGAAAAGATTAGATTGACCCTGAAAAGTCCGTCACCAACAACAGTTCCCTCCGAAGAGAACCACTCATCCTTCTCTCCCCTTCCCTCTCATCCTCTTGTTATCATTCTCTTCCCTCCCCCCACCACCCTCCCAACCACTCCATGTCCCCTAGCCTGGGTGAGAACAAAAGTGACAATCCTCCTTTTCCTTTGTACCGTCGACAATCAGAAGAGACGTTCTAATTGTCCGTTTCCCATGGCTTGGCCTTGACTTCAGGTGTCATCTTTTTCCATCTCGAGGAGAATCAAACTGGGATGTATTGTAGTGGTTCTCGGTCCGATACACTTGGATATACGGCGCTGAACGATTTCTCTCGTTTTGTGCCGTCGTTATCTTGCACCGGAGATTTGTGAGCGATTTCTCTCATTTGCTACTTTATCATTATCATCATTACCAACACACGAAAGTTCTGAGCGATTTCTCGTTTTTTTTATACATAGTTATTTTTCATCCTTTGATTGATCGTGCTATGACTTCCGTAAATAATCCTTTTGCGCAGCTCGTTTTCATTCTAGTCACTGTTTAAATTGTCAATATTTGATTTTCATTTGACTTTCTCTATCCAAACTAAATTGACGTGAGAGATGCACTTCAGAACGAGATTGACGCTTACTGAGCAGGAAAAAAAAAAAAGTTGTGTTTTGTCGAGAAAGCTGTACATGATATTCTAGTTTTCGTGTGATAAATGAGCTTCTCTTTTGTTAACTGAAAGTTTGCAAGTGTAGTACGCCCTCTGGTTTTTCCGGGTTATGGCAGATATACTTGAAGGGGAATGTTTTCTCTCTCCCGATTTCCTGGATTGGGCATATCAACGTTTATTTGATGTAATGTTTTCTCTATACTGACACTTCCGAGTTAGGCACGCGGTTGATTTGGAAATTTTGGTCTGCACATGTTTGATGCGTTCTTGGTTTTATGCCATTGTTTCTTCCTTAGTTATGCCATCAAATGGCTTGTATATACATACATTCATACACACATACATACAAGATGTTTAGGAGCTATACATTGTAGCGAGCCTACAGGCCATAAAAGTCATGGGTTTTTGGAGGCTGAAGGGTTGTTATTGTTATCCTGCATCCACAACCCAACCACCTAGAACCCTAGACGCATAATGCCACGGTTTATCTTAAATACTACCTCAGTCCATTGTAAACTGAGTGTATTGCTTAAGAACACCATCTGGCATACTGTTAGTAACCAAAATACAGAGATATTGTCCATTTATTTTTATTTTTTTATCACAAATCGATTTAGACGTAGGGAAAAAAATAATACTTGGCATCTTCTGTCTGCTAAGCATTCCTTGGACACCTTTTACCTGAAGGGAGGACAATCATGAAAAAAAGAAAAAAAAAAGGATCCCGAATTATTTGTCTCCTATGTTTTGCAAGTTTTCGGTGGACTTGGTCGGTTATTTGGTGAGCGGTAAAGAAGTAACGAAGCGGAATTTCGTTTTTGTATCACCCTTTGTATTCGGGAAAATAAAACGAAAGTCTTTCTCGGTAGGAAATGGCATCTCGAAATCGTGTGCGGCATTTTGTTCACTTTGGGTATTTATATGTTTTAATTCTTCACTGGGAGAAAACTTGTCTCAGAAGTGTGAGACATTTGAATATGCATTTTACCACCTGCCAGCACTGCTGTAGTTTCTATTTTCCGATATGTACATATTTCATGTCCAGTTTTTTAATGTAATTGCATACACATTAAATGTTATTCTAGTTTTCTTTTACCTTCTGTACTGAACACTGGCTAACGTTATTGCCTTGAGAGAGAGAGAGAGAGAGAGAGAGAGAGAGAGAGAGAGAGAGAGAGAGAGAGAGAGAGAGAGAGAGAGAGAGAGAGAGAGATTGTCCTTTGTGTCAGTGGTACCGCCCGAAAAGTAAGCCTTGTAAAGCAACAATTCACAATGTAACCTAAAACGATTGCTCTGCTAAAACTCAGCAAGAACAGTAATGAAATTGAAGCATAATGAAGATCAGTCAAGGAACAGATGCTGTTATAAATCTTAGAACTTATATAATTGGCTCGTTACTAGTACTACTACAAGTGTTATTCGGGTTTGTTCCGACCCCGTATAATTACCTCGAATTACTTTTAATAGAAGAATCCTGGGATATCAATCCGGGTACTGACCTAAAAAGATCCGGTTATCCCTTCCACACCAAGCTACTGAGGCGGCAGGATACATGCCCCAAGGGTCAACGGCCATGCGACCCAAGCCAAGAAGACCCAGGTGACAAGCTGACCGCTGACCGATCGACTGCCTTGACAGGTCGTCAGTGCTTTCCTGGTCGCTGACCCATTCACACGTATCAACGCTTCTCCGCTGTATCGACCCGAACCTACGCTTTGTCCCTTTCCTTTGTGTGTTAGGATCCCCCCCCCCCCCCCCACTCCCTTGTGTGTGAGTGTGCCCTTCGCTTGATGGAGTCCTACACCCCTCAACGCCGTTGCCCGGGCCCTTCGGAGACGAGGTCTTGTGGGGCTTTCTTGTCCTCGTTGGCCGTTGACCCCTACTCTTTGTACCCCAAGTGGGTGATGGCTTCCACCAAGAGGAAGAAATCCAAGAAGGACAGGTCCCCTTCGAGGAAGTCGCGTTCGGCGGAAACCTTGTCGGCCAGGCCTTCACCGTCGCCAGTTTCCCTCCCGAAGTCTTTCCCTGTCCCTCGCAAGTGCGGCAACCCAGGTGAGTTCGTTGCCGGCCCCGAAGTGTCTGTGTCTGTGCCTGTACAGGTATTTGTTCCGACCGGGGTGGCCGCTGGGTTATCCTCCGCCTCATCGGGGCCGCTTCCCCAAGGTGGGGCACCCCCGGAGGAAGTAGCAGCCTCCCCCCGTGCCGGGAGCGGTAGGAGTAGGAAGAAGACGAAGAAGAGGCTTCCTTCCTCTGAGGAATATTCTTCCTCGGATGAAATCTCCTGTAGGAGGAGGCGCAGAGCGAAGAGGAGGCGCCGTGCTAGGAGGAGTCAAGTGCGTTCTGCCTCCTCCCCACACCGTTATTCCTGCTCTCCCCATCGTAGCTGGGATCGCAAGGGTCGGAGTAGGAGCGGTAGCCACCGTGACAGATCACGCCATCACAGGCGCCCCTGCTCCCCAGCCAGACGGTCCCCACAACGGTCACCTGAGTTCATGGTTCCCATGACGGTTCCCCCTCCAGTCCCGGTGGCCGCTCATCCCGGGCAGGCCCCATCGCTTGGCAACCCTCTCCCTCCATCCGCCCTGCAGCCCCCACTGGGTCAACCCAAGACCCCAATTCTAGCAGGGCTCCCGGTGCCATTGGTGGCCCGTAGACTGAGTTCTCTGGTTTACACCCCGCTGGGTGGTGGCTCTAATGTGCGACAACGCCACAGTGGTGGTCTACATCAGGAAGCAGGGCGGGCTGAAGTCTTGTTACCTGTGCAATCTCACAGAGGAATTCACCGGCACAACCCTGACAGCGAGGTTTGTTCCAGGAAAGAGAAACATGATCGCGGACAGTCTAAGCAGGCAGGGACAGGTGATAGGGTCAGAGTGGTCTCTGCACCCCGAAGTAGTGAGAGAACTGATAGAAAAGTGGGGCTCCCCCTCCCTGGACCTTTTTGCTCCGAGGCAAAACGCCAAACTCCCGGTGTTCTGCTCTCCGGTGCCCGACCTGGCAGCGGCGATGGAGGACACATTCCAAAACCCATGGGACGGGATGGACACGTACGCGTTCCCGCCCTTCAGAGTGATCAGGCAGGTTCTAAACCGTCTAAGGAAGTCAAAGGGTGCTCAGCTGACTCTGGTAGCTCCCATGTGGGTGGACTGGAAATGGTTCTCAGACCTCCAGGACTTAGCAGTACAAGGCCCCTGAAAACTACCCGTCAGGCTGGACCTTCTAAGGCAGCCCCACTTCAAGAGACACCAAGAGGGGCTCCAAGCTCTATCCCTACACGGGTGGAGACTATCAAGCAGCTGCTGAGTAGGAAAGGCTTCTCACAGAGAGTAGCCTCCCAGATATCGGGGTACCTAAGGAAGTCTTCGACGGCTGTCTATCAAGCTAAATGGGAGGCCTTTGGAAACTGGTGCAGGGAGAGAGGCCTGAAGCCCCTGCAAGCCACAATTCCCCAAATAGCAGACTTCTTAGTACACCTGAGACTCGACAAAGGCCTCTCGGTTGCAGGCGTGAAGGGGGTCAGGGCCGCCCTCGGCCAAGTCTTCATCCTGAAGGGCTTGGACTTAGGGAACTGCAGGGACCTTTCGATGTTGATCAGGAGTTTTGAGATAGCATGTTCCCCAAACGAATTGCGAGCTCCTCAGTGGGATGTCACTAGGGTACTGGATTCCTTGAAGAGAGCTCCTTACGAGCCCCTTGAGGACATTCTAGACAGGGAGTTGACCCTGAAGACTGTCTTTCTTCTGGCGTTGGCGTCCACCAAGAGAGCAGAGGAACTGCATGGGTTGTCTTACGAGGTCTCCCACTCGAAAGGATGGAAGGATCTCACCTTTCGATATGTGCCCTCCTTCGTGGCTAAGACCCGGAACCCCGTAGTGTCAGACGCCAGGTTCAAGGAATTCTCGATTCCGGCCATGGCGAGATCAGGTGACCCGCAGGATCTTCTTTTATGCCCAGTCCGGGCAGTAAGGAAGTACCTCAGCAGGACAGCAGAGTTCAGGCCAGGTATTAGAAACCTTTTCGTGTCCACTGGCTGGGAGAAGAAGGCAGTCTCGAGGAACGCTATCTCCTTCTGGCTAAGGGAGACGATCAGGAGGGCCTACGGAGAAACGGGTAAATCTCCCCCGAAGAGCAGCAGACCCCACGAGATCACGGACATTGGCACCTCCCAAGCCTTCTCAAAGAACCTGGCAGTCAACCAGGTCCTGAGGGCCGGAGTGTGGAAAAGACAGTCCACATTCACGGTCCACTATCTACGGGATTGCACCCTCAAATCACTCGACTCGTTCACGATTGGGCCGGTGGTGCCTGCCCAGCAGCAGATCTGAACCCCCACCTGGCATGGGGACTCCAGTATGAATGTGTATCCCTTTCCCCTTACCTTACCCTTCTCCCTGGGCCTATCTGCAAGATACATAGGATCCACCGAACCTTCAGGTAAAACTTAGTGTTTACGAATTGGATTAGATGGAACGAACCCTTACCTTATTGATGTCTATTTATCCGGTATCCCCTCTCCCATACCAGCTAGTGGCATGCATCTCTTAACTAGCAGGGCTGGGACTTCCCAATGTTTGCTCCCCTAGACTACTCTCTGGGGGTCATGCCTCCGTAAACTACCCCCACCTCTTAATGGATTAGTCTCCTATTAAAAGTAGTTTGAGGTAAGTATACGACGTCAGAACAAATTACAAATTCTTGGTAATTTGTATTTTTCCTAGCTTTACCTTGAACTGCTTTAGGTTTCAGGCCCTCCCAACCTTCCCCAGGTACCCTAGGGGAGGAATCTTAGGAGGTGGAAAACACTGACCACCTGGGTCTTGGGTCTCATGACTGTTGACCCTTGGGGCATGTATCCTGCCGCCTCAGTGGCTAGGTGTGGAAGGGGTAACCAGATTTTTCTGGTTGGTACCGGGATCGACATCCCAGCATTCTCCTATTAAAAGTAGTTTGAGGTAAGTAAAGCTAGGAAAAATACAAATTACTAAGAATTAAATAATTTCCCCTTTTCCGGCACTGGTTACAGTCAACCTTGAGCGTTCTGTCACATGCAAAAAAAAAAAAAAAAGTGGCGAAGATGATGATAATCAAACAAACCTGCCACAAAGCATGATGTTGGAGAGTTCACCTTGTGGAGAAATGGACTTTATCTCCCAACCTGTATCAGCTTCCAAGGAGCAGGTGTTCTGCCATTGTCGTTTAACAGTTGGGTGATATCTCAGATGTCATCCACTTAATAATACGAGGGAAGACTACAGGAGGATTATCAACAACTTAATATTTTTTTTTTTTTCCTTTAAAATTTTTTTTTCCTTTACCCTGTGATTGCCAGTACGTTAGTTTCAGCAAGAATCCCCCAAGGGCCAAGTCAATTCGAAAAATTTCAAAAATATTTTTTTCTCTCCGCAGATATGGCTCGTTCAATGATTGCCCTCTTCATCGTCTCATTCTTCTTCGTGTTCGTCGCTTTCTGGACTGGAGTCGCCGGGTGTTGGCGAAGATCCCCAGGGAACATCGCTTCCACGGCCATCCTCATGCTCCTCGCATGTATGTATAGTACTGAGGTCTAGATATTACTTTGTATAGTACCGACGCCTGTTTTGTTTGATAAAGTGTTGTCTCACTGACTGGACGTTTTGTGGTTTCAGATTTTGGGGTCAAACTTATTTTGCAGGGATTTTCTGACACAGTAGATATTAACAGCAGTACAGTACAATACATAGTACTAAACAGTAGCGTCTACACAAAACCCAAGAACGATGCCTCCAGAATGAGAGTAGAGAGCTATTTTTTCATGGAAAAATTACTCTCCAATGTCATTCTAAAGTCAGCCCCGCCCTTTTTGTGTGTAAATGTTACTGTTAATATAGTAGTGTTATATAATCAATGTTATTAGTGTTGTTATGTGAATGAACTAGTAAAAAATATCAAAAGAATTTTATTAATTTTTTAAAGAATATTATCTGATAAAGTAACAGGAATCAAACTTATCTTGAAATGGTTTTCATGACTAACTTTAAGGAAATTTTATAGTGAAATAAGGTGTGCTTTTAAGTGGTCATCTTTCACACAAAATGGACCTCCCTTGAGATTCAGGCTTTTGAAAGACGTTTTCAGCAAGTGCTACCATAGATCTCTTGGCTTATCAGACAGTAGCTTAGCACCCAAGTCAGTCTTATCCTGTGCAAGACTGCACCTTCATGCCCTTAACTAGCCCAGACCCAAAGAGAAAGGGGGGAAAAGGAAGATTAGTGGGGCCTAATTACAGAGGAAGCCATAGAATTTAAGTCCCTATAGGAAGAAAGGTTATGAGCTGTTGGAAATTTAAACAAAGAGAATTCCAAAGCTTGGCAGTATGAAAAAGAAACATTTCTTAACCATCCAGCAGTTACTAATTGCCAGAGAGAGAGAGAAAGATAATCGGAAGAATGACCTGAAATTTAGTGTTATCAAGGAGAGACCAGATAAGCAGCATCCACACTGAAATGCTTTGGAGTACATTTTTATTCAGGATAGTTTTTGCACAACAGTAGCCTCTAGTGTTAAGCATCACTGTAAAGGGGAAAAGGATGATTTAAAAGTCAGTTGCTCTGATGGAAGGAATTTGAGATGTTGACAATGTCATAATCTTGCATTGAAAGAACTTGTGTCGTGAAAACCAGATAGTACCTCATTTCTGAGAAACGTAATTATGAAAAATTTGTCTTTAATACTTGTGACATCTTTCTCTTTCTCTTTCATGCATTGCATATCAGAGGAAGTTCCATCATTTTCGAAGTTGGAAGTCAGGGAAGTATATCATAGAACAATGAAAATGAATAAGAATTTCATATTAGGTGGAAGTTAATGATATTCCAATGACAATTTTTTTCATTTTTATTTAACACCAATTCAAGCAATAACTTGGTGTATAGTGGGCATCATAATTTTGCCTGGAAACTCATTTTTTATCAGTACTTAAAACTTTCTTAAATGCCATAATCATTTTACATTAGTCAGTACACGACAATAATTTGATCCAGTGATTATTGAAGCTTTCTACTCATGACATTTTTTGGAGTGTAAGATGCAAATGTGTACGTAATTAAAATGTTTTGTTGAAATTAACTTTACATACATTACAAGATAGTAAGACCTTCCTTTACTCTTCAGGCCTTTTCTCTGCTGGTGGTATGGGATTGTGGCATGGAGTTGAATACTACGAGGACGAGAAGTTGAAGAATGAACCATGGAAGGCCTCTTGGAATCAGGTAACTTGAGACTTCATGGATTGACATTTGCTATTTGATTTGTTGTCAGTTTGAATCATTACTAAACCTTCTGATTAGGTGTTTGATTATTTTTATGTTGTCACTACATTTTCTTTGAAAGGTAACTAGATATACAGCATACTATTTTGAATTTATTTTAAATGAATTGGTCTTAGATGAATTAAGATCATTTTGAAAGTAAAATAATCATTATAAAGTTCAGTGGAAGTGAGATAAAGTACGAACAGCATCTGAAAATATAGTTATTTCCTCCATAATTTTTTTATGAAATTTTTACTAGATATTAATCCCTTCTTATTTTTTTTAAGGATTGTAACTTTATTTTTACCTCTTTGACCCCTGTTACTGAATAGTAATGTCTTAAATCTAAATATTGAATTTTAATCAAGTGCCTCTTAACTCCACTTTAATCTAATACTTTCCTTTATCGTAACTATTTTTAACATAAACTTAAACTCTGTGAAGTGAAGTAGCAATCTCTTGAGTACCTCCTTCCTAGATCTTAACATTTCCTCTGCTGGTAAGTCTATTCATCCACCTTCTTTAATGTACTGTCTCTAGATTCTCTTCCTTCTTTAATTTTCCCTCCTGGTTTCTCCTGTTTTATCCCACCCTTCCTTCGCCCTTAGATCTTACAGGACGCCACCTTCATTCAGTACGACTGGTCATACATGATTTCATGGATTGGCACTGGCATGGCTCTGTTAGCCTTCTGCCTCTTCCTTGGGGCATCACAGTGTATGCAAGGTGAACAGCAACGTGAACAGGCTAAGCAGATGCAGTACATTATGCCAGGTATAAGGCTTGTCTATGACCAGCTGTGTACATGATCGACTGCTGGTCTCCGTAGCGATTTTGTCCGTCCACCATCACCATACTAACTTGCATGATTTTGTTAATGTGCATGGTAACTCTCACTAGTCTAGAAAAGGAAATGGTAGTCAGTCATGGTATATATTCTACACAAAAACCTTTAGGATCACAAGCAAATGAAACCGTAAATTGCTTCTGCCTGAAACACTGAAGAATCCACAAGTAATGTTGACAAGAGGTGTTCTTGACAGTAATTGTATATTACATATGTATAATGGATAGTCAATGATGGAAGAAATCTTGCTGATAATTATTATAATTCAACTCATAGCTGTACAGCATCTCCTTAAAAATGCTAGTAGAAGTTCAAGCAGAAGTGATGAATTTGTTAAAAGCATTACATATTGCTTGTGGAATCTTCCCACAAGGTTTTCCGTTGATTCAAAGTGCCAACTTTGGAAATAGAGTACTGCTGAAAACAAAAACATTTGTGTACGGAAATATATGCTCATATGGTTGGCGTTAAAGTAGATATGTGCTCTATGTGACCTCCAGCTGAGAATCCATGAAAATTTCACAATTCATTGACAGAAATTATTTAATTCTCAAAACAACTGAATTTGAAGTTTGAATTATTGACCATCAGTTGCTAAAATTTCCAATAATCTTGTCTGAGTGATTTTTACTCCCATTTATATCTAAAATTTTGTCAATTGATATATGCATGTCAGCAATAGTACCAGTTTATTAACATGTCTTTCTTTAATTTTTGTGTATTTATTTTTACACTGCTTGATAAGAAAAAAAATTATTGTTTACACTACACGAGTTCAATAATTTAATTGTATACATTACAGTACTGTAATGAGTCTTTGTTCCTTTGGAAATGTTTCAGTGTTACAGCTGCTAACATCAAGTAAAAAGTCAGAAGTTGGCATTTTGAATAATAGACTGACCCTTATTTTCTTTTACAAGTAGAATCCATGCACACTGACTACCATATTCTAGAACCTGGCAGTTCTCTGTCTGTGATGAAAACACGTGCTGTAGTCTTTGCCAGCCTAGACTAATTACAGGTTCAGGAAAACCACAGATAGCAGTTTAATGAAACCTTACTTAAGGGTTCAAGTCATGATCTCACACCATATGTAAACTTTGGTTTGTTTCGATGATTATCGTCATTAGGTACCTGCCATTTATCAAGAATTCGCTGTCACCAAACTAATTTTCCAGCCTCTCTTCTGCCTTAATACAAATTAACATGGTTTGAGGTCATTGTAACCCTAATCCAAAACTTAAAATGTGGTAGACACACTAGTGAGGCAAAGCTTTTAGTTAATGCTTCATGGTTGTGGTATTACAGCTGTTGCGTGAGAGCACCGCCGTTGTGTACGACTGGTCCTACTTCATCGCCTGGATTGGCGTCGGCTGGGCACTCATCTCCGCCTTACTCTTCTCTGGCGCATCTGTGTGCCTTCGTAGTGAGCGGGAACGTGAGGATGCAAAGAACATGGCCTATCTCATGCCTGGTAATGCCTCACATGCCTACGGCTGCATAACGCACTTGTGCCTGGGTTTAATTACATTTTGATTTGTATGATAGCCCTAGACTAGCAAGTAGTTGTATATATTTATACTGTATAATACTGTTTTTTGATTGCCCATCCCCTAGGGCAACAAGTTAATCATTCTAATCATCATCAGTAACAGGCACCTTGATCTTGCACGCACTTAAGTCATCCCAGGTTGGAAGTTTAATTCATAATGTAACTACAGCAGTTGCATATTATAGTATATTGAAAATTATTGTACAGTAATCAACATTTTCAGGATGTCAGGTATGTAAAGTAATAAAAAAACTACATGGAATTCTTTAAATACCAACTTCATTTTAGAGCAGAATATTTTCAGGTTGATTTCCTAAGAGGGTCAGAGAAAACTGCTGTTTATGAAGAAAGAAGGAGTGCCATGTTAAAAGGAATAACATGTTTTCACACTATGAGCAGTAAATCGTAGAGGGGCCATGGTGGTAGCAGTAGTATTAAGTTGTGGCAGTATGAGGAGCTTGGAAAAATACTCAAGAGAATGGTAGAAATCTGGGAAAATACATCAGGGAAATTGTTTTGGAAGATACACGGAGCAAGAAATGCTAATTTTTAATAATTAGGTATTCATGTTAAACACAGTAACCCTAAATTTAGATCAGGGTGTAAAAAGGTTGTAGGCTACATCTTCTACATCAACTTCTTGACAGGTTTGAGGGTCTGGAGTTGATCCTAAATAGTAAACCGTCAGAAGTGTTCTTTTAATTGAAGTTATTATCTTGAGAATTTACTTATTACCTTCGATAATTTCAACATCTTTATTGAAACAGCAGCAAAATGAACAACCTGCAATATTTTAATTTTCATTTTACTTGATAGGGTTCATCAGTTGTGTTAGCCAAATGATTAATGGTGCTTAGTTGTACATTTTACAATACTGTACTCTACCCTAGTTAGTTATAAGAATGATTTAACCAAACAACATAATTAAAATTCAGGCTCAAATAGTGCTTGCCTGAATGGTTTCATGTGTAAATACTAGAGAGATATTAATTAAAGTGATATTTTTACAAATCATGTCGATGTTTTTCTAACAATATAAAGAAGTAAAAAGCTTATAGGTAGTTATGAAGGAAGGGAGATTTCCAAACCACAGGAATGGAAGCCAGTAAAATGACCCAAATCTGTGGGGATGGAATAGTAAAGTTATCATAATTTAGGAATGAATGAATTACATTGAGTGTTACCCATTCAAGTGTGCCTGGCAGGTGGTACTATACTAAAGAGACTGCATTGCACTCAGTATGAGTTACATTTTATTGTTTTCAAATTGTTCACCCCTCACGAATAATTCTCCCAATCTTTCCTTTGGAGTCCAGAAATGTAACTCATTGCAAAGTGAAAAAAAGATTTAGGGGTTAGTGCATCAGTGAAGCTGTACATAGGCTTATTTCTAGGGTGAAAAATGTCATTAAAGGCAGTGCATGCTTCATCTGTGTTGTGTCATTCTAGTTGTCAGGTTACTGATTACTGTATGTACTACTTTTTATTATTGCTATAAAGAGGACATACAGCAAGTGCAAGGTGAACCATTCGAAATTAAATCTTACAAAAAAAAAAATTAAAAAGTTTTGTACAGGAAGGTAGTAGAACGAAGGAAAGTATCTAAAGACATTTTATCCAAAACGAAAATGCTGATACACCTGGAACAAAGACTAGGTTATGAGGTGTGTAATTATCAAAGCTAGTGACTCCTTAAATACGTTTAAATCAGAATCAGTTGATCCTTTTGAGTATTTGGGTAAAATCTTATTCTATGACAGTAGTTAAAAGAAAATATTTTTCATGCTCATTTTTTGTTTATATTGATCTAATTTCAGGTGATAAGTCAATAGTTTGTCTTTTAAGAGAAAATATACTTGGGAGAGTCACTGCATAAGTGGAGAACTTTTCATTGTATTTCTGTAGCACAAATATGAAAGTATGTAGCATGGATGAAAATTGCATTCATTACTGATGTCAATAACAATGATTAACAGTCATCAGTTCATGCAAATTAACAATTTATTTTCCATATGTGTTACTTGCATGAATTAACATATTAACTGATCATGTTAGTTATCTGCATGATATGTGTGGTAACTGGGAAATGTTAATCATTGCAGGAAAGAATGTTCAAGTTCCAGTGATTCAAAAGAATTTAGTCATGAAATCAACAGCTTTTTAGTTTTGATATATGCTCTTGCTGAGAGTAGCCATAGTTTTTTTTTACCTGTGTTGAATACATATTTGTAGGGAAACTGGCAACAGCAGATGATGTTCTGTGCAATTTTAATTTTTGGATTTTCTTTACAGTGTACCCTCAGAAGCAGCAGTACCCATCTTATGGCTATGGTTACCCTGGTCCCTACCATTATGGCTCTCAGTATGGACCATACAACTACTAGATGACCTTCAGGATCAACGAACCCAGAGTAGACTTGCAATAAAAGATTAAAGGGTAATGGCTCTGCATTAAAAAGGAATTAAAATGAACAGGAACATTTGGATATTACATAAATGTTTGTCTTTTGAGAGAGAAATGTAAGATTCTAGTATATTTAGATTGTAGAGCCTCATCTCATAGAATATATATTGATTTCATTTTTAGTGTATTATGTATCAAGTGAGTACATAAATATGCTGAACTCATATGAATTTTAAAAGCTGGTGGTGCATTAAAAATATGTTATGCTATTATTCAACATTAGCATCAGTGCTAAATGATATGTGACCAAGAAATCTCTCTCTCTGTTATACTGTAAGTGATGTTGCCATTGTGGGAAGTCAGAATTCCCATATTCAGTGAGAATTCTTCAGCATGGAAAGGCTAACAATTATGATTTGTTTAATATTGAAGTTGAACCACAAATATTTAATACTCAACAGGAACTGAGTTGATGGGAAAATTGATACATAACCATACCTATTAAATGCTTAGTAATTGAATTTATACTATGAATACTTAATACTCAGTACCAAATTGACAATAAAACATTATAAAAAAGATACGTAATTTTATCCATTATGTGCTAAGTAATTGAATCCACTCCACAAATATTAAATACTCAAGAAGAATTGAGTCAACTGTCAACTTAACATCTCGTATCAAGATAGTTTCATTTTATCTATGAATCTACTAATAATGTAAAGTTTAAAGATTGTTTTATGACTCTAGTACCATTTTTTCTTAATTTTACATATTTCAACCTCTTCAGGGAGAATTTACAAGTGATGTTATTTCTGTTTCACCTTCTTTTTCAACTACATTATGTACATGAACAATCAAGGACCATAATTTCTTAAAAGCAATTAAAATTAGATGCAGTATTTGTTGTTTGACAATATTCAAGAATATTTGTATCTGGAAACTGCCTATATTGTAATTGCTTTTACCTTTCATACACAAAAATTCTGTTGAATGGTTTAGTGTTACTTTCAGATATATTATCTGCAGTTCACTAGACGACTTGTCAAGTCATGGTATGCCATAAGTTGACCATGAAAATCGCTCAAGATTGTCTGTACCACATTTGTTCACACAAATTCTTATTTGCATATAAAATTTTCATATTTTTGGTTGTAATTTAATTGAGGCTTGTAAATATTGCAGCAACTGTAGTTTAGTTTCTTTTTTATTTATTAGGTTTAATATACTAACCTAGACCTATTGTGTTGAATTCACAAGACTTGTAAGAATAGATGTTAATAATTTTTATGATGTAAAAATGCTGAAAAACTGAAATGTAGGTTTTATTTCAGAATTTTGGCATTGAAGAACTTCAATCCATAATTTACTCAGTAATACATCCAAACTGTCACAGAATAAGTTTTTGTGCTGTGTTAAGCAAAGGTAACCCCAACTTTAAGGTTATATGCAAAATGTAGGCTTGCAAAGGTACAGAGCAATAAACTACAAATTACTGTAACTTGACCAATCTGTTTTTATGTATACGTACGTACTATACCTTTCAAATACTCAACGGCTTGTAAATGTACCTTGATGTGTACCTTTGCTAAGTTACAGCAGATCCTCCAAAATAACCGGAGGGGGAACAAAATAACTTTGCTGAGAAGCACAGTTCATTCTTAGACTGCAAGGTAAAAAGGAACTACTACTGAGTAGAGTGGGATTGTGTACACATAGAAATACATTTTTCTTTTTTATTGTATGGCTTTAATTCAACCCCATTGTATATGACATGAAAAGAAAGGAACATCTTCAGGAATATGGTTATAGTTCTTGGAACTGGAGCAGTATAAAAAAAAAAAGGGGGGAGGGGCTGACAGAATCGGCATCAGATGTACTTTTTGGGAGCTCTGGCAGTGTACAGCAGGGATGCTTGGTAAATCTTCGGAGGCTGTTGAAGGCTAGAGGAGGATGCGGTTTTGTAGTGCCAAAGTATATCCTATTGATCCTATTGTACTTGCCTCCACATTCTCCTAATAAGTTTTAGGGGAAATCCATCATGTGGGGCGATTGTTCAACGTACATTAAGAGTATCCTTCAATATAAGCTGGAATAGTCAATGAACTTATAACAAGGTGTAGTTAACTGGTGATGAAGGGGGTGAGTGGTGGAATAAACCCCTCACTCATGTACCTACACTGGCCACAATTTCTTTGGCTGTCAAACGTGTGGACTTGCTACCCCCAATCTCTCTCGTGAGCCTGTTTGACAGGATGATTAGCTTGCTATCCTACTTCTCTCTACAACTGAATTTAGACCTTTTGTACCATGCACTTTTTGTCTTACTTTTATTTCATTATGGAGAGAAAAAAAAAAAAAAAGTGACCAAATGCCAGTGAAGGGTTCTTGGTTAGTCACAAGGTCTCTTATGTCCCCCTCATTGGTAGACCCACTAAGTATTGCTCATTCTGTAAAGAATAGAGACTGCACTCACTTTCCTTTGTCATGTATGTGCAACCTGGTCCTCTCCCAGTGGAAGAGAGGTAGTTTGGTTTGTTACAAACCATCACATGTAATCAAGGGACGATGAATTATGACACTTCACAGAATATCTGCAAAAGATCTACCCTACTCTTAATATTCTAGGCTGGTCCATCTTTGGCTGTATTCCTCGATGACTTTGGGTGAAGAATAAGAAGGCCAGGCTTTCTTCTAACACAGCAGCTATTTTCTGTGCTGCAATCCCTGTAGCTTTTCCATCTACGGCAAAGAAGGGGATCCTCTGGTTGCAGTGTATCTTCCAACAGCTGACCCTCCTGCAGACATTTCAAACTACATTCTAAACAATCCCTTCAGTGTGAAAGACAACCAAGGCATTCTAGAGAAATGGAAATGTTCTTTCTGCTCTTTCTTTTCACCTCCTTCCTAGTCATTATTGTTATCTTTGCACTCATTTTCATCATCCTCCATGTCCCTGGACTTGTTGCTTCTACTTAGGAGAAAGAGGGGGATGTCTAAGGCCTCTGGGAAGGCTGTTGCATTGCCACATGTCCACTTAGACAGGAGGTTGCCTTCTCATCCATCTCACCCCTTGTGCCACAGAGTTCACACTGGGAAGGCTGTTCATCTTCAAATCCCCTCAGCCATACCCATAGTGAGTCAGTTGACCAGGTCTCCTGAGGAGCTGCAAGGGAGCAGGCATGTGCAACCTGTTTGCTCAATGCATACGTGGCCCCTAGACTCCTACCATTTTAACAATAAAACAGATTATTCTTCATTTTCTCCTTTCTGGGGTATAGCACAAGGGTAACAAGCACCTTCTTGCTCAGCATGCTTGTGCTTCCACCTACTAAGAGAGGTTGGGCACATTCTTGCTCTTTCAGTCTCACTCAGTCATGCTGAGTATAGTAGCAAGGCAGTGGAGAGACCAGGTATGGGGTAAACCAGTGGACTCAGAACTGGAGGAATTTGTCTTTCCAAACAAAATCACCCAAAAGGGCCAACAATACATACAGTTCTTTTCAAACTCAGTCAAAACATATGACAACCCAGGTTGATAACAGATCTCCAAAGATGAGGATGAAAGCTCACACCACAGAAGAATGTTGCCAGTCTGGAAACTGTTGACCTTGTAATCTGAGAGGAGAGATTTCTAAACTGCTGTTACTCTTTGGATGTCCTTTCCCTTAGTTGTAAGGAAAAGTTGATATTTAAGAATTAGAAATTCATGTGAGGCAGACTTAAGGTATTTTCAACTGTCAGGGAATGGAAGTCCTGTCAAAGTTGAGATTGTTCAGTACTGAAGCATTGCATTTCATAATTGTAAAAGGAGGCAGAGGCAATGAACATCGAACTGAAGTAGTCGTCAATTCAAAAGGAAAGAGGAAGGAGTTCATAATAACCCCACGTACTCAAATTTTAAAATTGATGCATCACAACAAGTAAATACTAAATAGATACAGATATACTAAAGTTATACCAAAGTTTTTTCCCGCTTTTCGCCAAGTATTTAAGGTTTAAAATATGACAAAATTTGAATATAGAATTGTATTTCAACAACAATAAAAAAAAAATGGTAACATGCTTTGTCAGTCTACAGTACCAGACTTTGAGCTTTGATTGTCTTGCATAATAATGATGAAAATTCATTTTGAATTAGCATACAAAAATAATGTGCATTTCAAATTTTTCTTTCCAGGCTATACTGTAAAAGCCCTGTACCAAATCTTTCTATAATTAACAGACCATGTCACATCCAATAATTACAGGAAAAGATAGATTATCTTTACCTGTAAAATATGTGGTCAAGTGAACAGCTATGAAACAGTACAATATCAATCCTATCCTTCTTAATGTGAAGGGTTGTTCGCTGCATTTCTACTCTGCTAGCAGCTTGTATACTTCAGATAAAGCAACGAACCAATCCCAGCCCATCATACATTTCATACATGGGAATACCTGTAATGGAATTTACTTTGAACAAACCATATACTTGACCAAAGTAAACAACTCATCCATTATCAGTCTCCTAAATTTTTTTAGTATTTCATCATCAACGCTGTAATAAAAAAGTTTGTGTTGACTACCAAACCAAAAAGACAGGTTCATTAATCCTTAACCGTAAACTATCACCATTTCTCAATAGACAATCACCATTCATACTACATAGAGTTTAACCGCCAACCTCTTCAGGCTTGTTAATGGTGGTTTTCAGGTAGAGTATTCTAACAGTTTTGCGCAACAGGTAATCCATAACAACCTTTTCCAACATCAAAAACAAACAATATAAATGACTAATCATACAAATAATAAAGGACACTAGAGCTTGTGAATTCCCCAAAATGTGCTGATTTGGTCCAAATTCCATGTCATTAAATCATTGTACATAATATTAAAATAAGGAAATAATCTTGTAAACAATACAAGATTTTCTACATAAATACCAACATCCACCAGGATCATGATGATTTGGCAATGCCACCATAAAAACAACTAAGACTAAAATTGTGGGGATTTATAAGGCTTTACAAAAAAGATTCATAAAATTTTCAACAGCTAACTTTGTAAGTTTCATAAAGAACAGAAGACTGATAAATATTTTGTGTTTCACGTTATTACTTTATGGACTCTAAATTATTTAACATACGTATATGATTTAAATAATGCTAAAAATTATTCTTTGTTCAAGGCATAACAGCTAACATTTACCACGCTGCTTTTTAAACTGGAACATATTCTTTAATGAGCAAAGATTATTTAAATATACTAAAAATTAAAAATATTAAAAGCTGCTTTGAGATTGTGAAGAGAAAATTGGTCACACTAAATTGCCACTTTCAAAACTTAGAGTAACAATGTCTTTCTAGTCAATATTATCAGTCTAACCTAAATGATTACTGACTGGTAAGTATGGCAGATGAACAAAGTAAATTACGTATATAACCAATGGAATAGCTGACTGTTATAAGCAAACTGAAACTATGATGAAGATATGATGCTTTTGATAGTTTTGTAAAGTAGTTTTTAGACCATATAAAAGTAGTACTACTGTTCTGCACAGCCAAATCATCCTAAATATAGAATCACAGCATTATATTTGTAATCTTTACACTCAATCACACTTACTCAACACCAATGTCCTTCAAAAAAAATTATCCATTGCTATACTTTGCTTAATCACAGTTTCATACATCTTTAGTTAAAAATTCCTTGTAAACTGGCAGTGATGGTAACCATATCAACTAACAATTCTAACTTATAGGGATAGCTTTATTGCTTTTGTGATAATTAACTTAATCCAAATTTTAACTTGCAGACCTGAATTACTACAATAATTACCTAAATATTTAAACCACTTAAAATATGCAAATCTCACTTCTATTTATTTTTCACATGCGATCCACAAGGTGCAAAGAATAACAGGAATATCTATTGGAACATCAACTAATAATGCATTATGGTGATTCAGTTACTAAAAGAAAACAGCTTGTTGAAAAACGCATGTGCTAATTGTAACCATAGATGGGTGTATTTCAAGCATATTCTGCATGATAAGCAGAAAGGTAACAATTAAAAACCTAGGAATAATCTGCTGTACTACTTTTGTAAGCTAGAGTATATGCTATTTATGGATTTGGTCCAAGTACTTAATGGAAATATTCTACCTTGTTTCATAAGAAAAATATAGGCCTTTATATGCAAAATAATTTTTTTATCTATTTCACTTACCTACCTGAAATACAATCTGCCATGTTGATTTAAAATACTACGTACTCCATTAACTACAACCTTGCACCACATTAGTATATTGTACTATCTAAAATTAAATATGCGCTATTAACTTAATTAATCAAACTACAACCACATACAGTATTGAAAATAGAAGCACTTAGCGAGAAGAAAAATCTGCTAATAGATACGTGTTCTAAATTGTGAGGTATTTCAACCATTCCACTGTGACATCATCTCTACTCCAGCTTTGCTGCCAAATCATCTGGTAAGTTGTACAATCCACAAACCAAATTGGCAGGAAGAGAGACATCTGCAAAGGAGACAAAATTAAATACATTTTATTTCGTGACAAAGTAACATTAGAAATGATAGACAACTTATTAATTAGACAATCTGAAAATTTATATCTATAAAGTTTATTTGTTCACTGAAAGTAGAAAATGGTGTACACATCTTTCAGAGATGTATCAGCAAGTTGAACCAAGATCTAAATTAAAAATACATACTTTGATTTTGGTTAACTATAGATTAAAAAATCTAGACACTCCTCTTCATTGCCAGTGTCTATACTTTCCCCCGTTCCACCATCATGGGCACAAACACAATTGCTGCTCTACTACTTTCACTATAAAAATTTATCTCACTTATATTTACATCCTCATTGTATACGATATGTACTACTACATATTCATATTTTTTTTAACTTTAATCATTAGAATCATCAAGCACTATTTTAATCTCTTGCTGTTAGTTTTCACTGGCTGCACAAAAGCAGTTCACACACTTGTTACTTGTGTTTATTGGTCTCTCTTGGCTTTAATAACCAAATGATAATGCTGGAATGTTGCAGGTAGTAGTGGCAAATGGCAGGTTCATGTTTCCCCTCAAGATGTGAATGGTAAAAGTAAGACCTCATTTGTCTCAGAGGAGAAGCAAAAATAAAGTTAGGCTTAAAGAATTGCTCTGCTGCTTTACTGTTTTAAAGCTTTCCTTCAATTCAGAGAGAGAGAGTATCCTTCTGAGTCTACTCCGGCCATTATATGACTTTCATGTACTGAAAGATTCAACGGATGAAGTTTGCCTGTGCGAACCATCATGTCTTATGATGAGTATTCTTCAGTACTAAATCTTAGTTCTTAGGTGTCACGTGCAATGCATTTGACAACCTACCACCAAGTGTCAGTATAGTACATTATGCTGAAGGAAAGAACTCAAGCAGCTGTCATCAAGGAGACATTAATTAAATAATACCCATAATGACAATGCACTGTTAGGTGTGATACCAAAGCAAGCTAAACCAGCACTGATCTTAAAAAAAACATAAAGAGAGAGAGACCATAAATAATTATGTTTTAAAGACAACTAATGTGTGTGTGTGGGGGGTTGGGGTTTGTCCCTAAAGCATTAACAAGTTTGACGATCCTAATTTTAGTTATAACAATTCCATTGAGAAAGAGACAATGTTATATTATGACTAATGGGAGCAGTTTTTTTTTTTCTACTATATAATTGATGTGACTACCATTTGGAACATCTGGGCTACCAACATTTAATCAATGAAATGTGGTGGTTACTCAAAAGACAACCACAGACTGAAGGATGAATAAAGGGATTTTGACGTAGGAAAAATGTGTCTGTTTTAGCACTATTTCTAGTAAAATATTGCTATTATACCAGAGAACTGCTAAACTGGACATGTCAGATGCCTCTGACTCGCTCACCTATATAAAAGGTGTCGGTATAAAACTGGGGCGAGTGTTAAACACTACCACAGCAACCCCTCCAATTAGCCTTTTCCTCATCAAAAGACCCTAAATACGGGGAGCCGACCCATAGGTCACACCTAGCTACCCCGTTGAAGGCGTCTGTGACGTCATACTTATCGATAGCAATGAAGCTTGGTGCACAGCAAGGGGGGGGAAAAACCAGGGGGGATTTCACTGGGCGACACGGCTTCCTCGCCCAGAAATAGATTTTTCCTACGTCAAAATCCCTTTTCTGGGCTCAGCCGTGTCGCTCCCGTGAAATTGTACCAGAGAAACACCAAGCTACATCACTCTGAAATGAAATAGAATATTAAATTGTATAAATTAACACCATACACCAATTCTAATAACAAAGACATTTGCTGCGGTAGGTAGAATGTTAATAATGCTGGCATAATGGAAAATATTCATATGAAACAAGGACAGTACGTACTATATTGATGTTGTAGCAGGAGACACTGATCTCCCTACAGCTATTGCATGATATTTAAGATCCTCCAAAGACTTATGGTAATGCTTTTGGAAAACCCAGTGCGACTTCAACCAGTATACTTCTTCAGATCATCAAAGTTCACATATTTGAAGAAATTTACAGAAGTTGTTATAGCCCGAATACCACGCAGCTTGGGAAATGACCCTGGGCTGGCTTTCTTGATAAAATACAAAAACTGCTGCCTAATGCCCTTTAGAGATATGGTACCACCGCCGCCCCACATGAAAAGGGGGGGCGTCTTCGGAAAAGGTATTTGTTCTAGATAAATAGCCCTTAAGAGTTTTAACAGGACATAAAGATGGATGTTGCGGAAGCAGAACAACCTTCCATGGGGACCACCTTACCAAAGGGTTCTCATTCTTAGCCATAAAGTATTTATTTGGTGAAAGCAACACGTCACCTGAGGAAAGGAATTCTATATGCCCTTGGCCTCTAGATAAAGATGACATCTCTGATATTCTGGCACCTGAAGCCAGGCTTAATAAAAACAGTGCCTTATGCAAAAGGGTTTGGCAATCATATTTGAAGTTGCCTGTTTTAGAGTCTAACCTGAGAACATCGTTAAGAAACCATGACACTGACGACGGCCTGTGAATGGGCCGCAGGCGTGCACATGCCCTTGGGATTGAGGTGAAATAAGACTCGGTTAGATTTATACCAAACCCGAGAAGAAAAATCTTTTTCAGAGCTGACTTAGTGGTTGTTATTGTGGCAACTGCCAAGCCTTGTTCGAATAAAGTCCTGAAGAAGGTTATAGCCACGTTCATTGTCATTACTTTGACATTTGATTCCCTGAGAAATGTAGACAATTGTTTAACTGCTGAATCATACAGGCGAAGTGTAGATTCTCTTTTGTCTGACTCCAAGAACAAAATGTTCTGTGGATCAATGTCCCCTACTCTCCTACCTGCAAACTTCATGAAATCCATAAAGCTAGGGTTTTGTGAAGACCTGAGGAATCGAACACAGTCACCGTTTGAACTTGTTGCGACAGCCTCAAGTCCGGGAGAGGGTGAGGACAAAGACCTAGTTCTAGGAGAAGGGGAAACCAATTGCTCTTGGGCCAGTAAGGAGCTATGAGAGCCACCTGACCTTTGAAGGATTTCAACTTGTGCAGCACCTTCAGGAGAAGGTTCACTGGAGACAATAAATAAGCCTTCCTCCACTGGTTCCAATCTATACTCAGGGCATCCGTAGCGTATGCCAGAGGGTCCATATTTGGGGCTACATAACAGGGCAGGTTGTGGCTTGCCCCTGTAGCGAACAGATCTACTTCCAGACCCCGTACTCTCTTGAAGGATTCCTGGTCCAGTGACCATTCTGACTCCAGGGGGACTGACCGGGACAGTGCGTCTGCTACTACATTGTGGACTCCTGCCAGATGGGAAGCCGATAGATGCCAGGTGTTCTTGTCAGCTAGAGAAAAAAATGCTATCATCACGTGGTTCACATGACTTGACTTTGAACCACCTCTGTTATACAGTGTACCACTACCGCACTGTCGAGAACCAACCTGATATGAGTCTTCTCCGGAGGACGGAGCTCCTTTAAGGTCAGAAACACTGCCATAGCTTCCAGGATGTTGATGTGAAGCTTTTGGAACTGAGGTGACCAAGTTCCCTGAACCTTCTCGTGCTGTGAATAACCTCTCCAACCTGTCAGTGATGCGACCGTATGCACCAGTAGGGACGGGGGAGGGAACTGCAACTGTAACTCTTTGGCTAGATTTTCGGCCATTGCCCATGGACGTAGACGTTTCTTGAGAATCAGAGGTATCCGGCCGAACTTGTCGCGACACTTGGCATTGGCCTTTGAACGCCAAACTCGATTGATGTCCTTGAGCTTGGCTTTCAACAGAACGTCTGTGACCGAGGCAAACTGGAGCGAGCTGAGGATCGTCTCCTGATTTCTTCTCGAAGCCTTTTTGCATTTTAAGAATTGGCTTGTTACCTTGGCAGTCTCCTTCCCCTTCCCTGATGGAATGGAAAGATTGTGTGAATCCAAGCCCCAATGGATACCTAGCCACTGGAACTTGGATTCTGGGGCCAATCGGGACTTGGTCCTCTTGATCTTGAACCCTATATATACTTGTCTTTGACCACCTTACAGATTAGCCAGTCGTCTAGGTACGCCACCACCAATAAACCCTGAGACCTTAGCTCCTGCACCACTACCTCCGCCAGTTTCGTGAAAACCCTTGGGGCTATATTCAGCCCGAAGGGCATCACCTGAAGGAATAGGCTTCTTTCCCTAGTTTGAAGCCCAGGAATGGATGGAAGTGCCAAGCTATCAGGACCTGATAATAGGCGTCTGTAAGATCTATAGAGGTGGTGACGCCCCCACGGGGAAGTAAGGTCCGTACCTGAGAGATGGTCAGCATTTAGAACTTGTCGCAACGAATGTACAAGTTTAAACGGGACAAGTCTAAGATCACCCTCCTTTTGTCGGTCCCCTTCTTTGGGACACTGAATAGACGACCCTGAAACTTCAAGTTCTTGTCCTGGAGACTGCTCCCTTCTGGAGAAGGTCCCTGGAGTAATCCATCAACCCTTGCGTTGGTTGCTGATAGAAAGTGATGGGTGGAGGAGGACCCTTGATCCAACTGCAGCCTAGGCCCCTGGATACTATGCATACGTACCTACCTTATGCCTCTGAACTTAACAACTATATACACATTACAGGTTACTATTACGAAGCATCATAATGAGATCAGTCAGTCATGTTGTTAGACTTTCAAAGAGCTAATTCAAAGGATATTTTTTTAATTAAAATTTCGAATTGAACACCGTAAAAGTTAAAGACATTGGACAGCTAAAGAAGAGACCAACTAGAACAGATTAAAAACACAAGAAAGAGGGCAATGCTTTTGGGAATGAAAGGATATTCCAAAGAATCTTCAGTAGCACCTACCCACTAAAGTGGGCAAAAGTAAACTAGACCTCCATGGATGGCTCAAAAGTTTTCTTTAATACAAGGGATGATACAATATAAATACGATGTTACTTTTTAGGAGGTAACTGTAGAAGTATGGCAGTATCTGTAGACAAGAGTGACAAATATACAGACCACCAAAGAAAACAGCAATAGTAAAAATAACTATCGTGGACACTGAAATAATGATAAAAATTGTCACATTTTCTGTGAAGATGGAAATATGCACAGAATTCAGAAATCCCAACAGAGCTCATTATTGAACACATTCTTCTTCTATGCCCACTTATTCAGAGAAAAAGTCAAGGAGGAGAAGACTATGCTAAACTTTTCACATCTAACAAGGCCTAAAGCACCAGCTCCACCATAAGTTGGTTCATCAGTGCCTTTGTAAAACAGCATGAGGAAGTACACCACATGAAGAGGAAGTGCTTTATTTTCCAGTTTTTCTGTTTGCAATTTTTTTTGCTATATTATAGTTTTCTTAGTAAAAAAATTATTACTGCAAATGCAAATATACGTGATACTCTAATAGCAAAGCAGCAACTTACCAATTTTCTTTGGATACGGAAGACCAAGGTTATTCATGATATCGATAAATTCTTCCTTTGATTTGGTGAGCCTTGGGTTGAATTGCTTTTCTTCTTCCACAGTGGTTGATGTCACACCTATCAAAATAAAAGCTTTTAAAAAGGATCACTTCAAACTGTACATGTAAAATTATTTACCAACTAAAGGGTATACGTTTATATTTTTTGGACATACTGAACCTGTAAAACAATGACAACCATTGTTCTTATTTGTGACAACTTTTCCTCTTTAAATAATGAAAATAAAACACACCTCCACTCCAGTTTAACAAATGCCTCAAGAGTATAGCCTTTTGATAAATGGTAGTCCAATATCTATTGGACTATAGTATAGTCAGTACTTGAATATTTAAGATGTCCCACACCTAACAGTAAATTCATATAAAATCTTGCTTAATCTACGCTTAAAAGACTTTTCTGCAAAATACATCACTTTATGTGCTATTAATAAAGCAGAAACCTTTATATAATATGTAGTGTCCTTGATAAGTAAAGAAAGTTGCTAAGTTGAAGGGTTAACTGCACTTTAAATCCATACAATAAAACTGAGACTGGAAGAAAAAGTTTGGCATTAAAACGACCAACCTGTTGAAATTTATATCATTTCAAGTTAATGTAAACAATATTGATAAACCCGTAATCCCTTAAACACACATCATCAAACATTTCACTTAATGTCCTAGTTAGGCCATAACAATAAAAAATGCACTATACCATATTAACATTACATTCTGGTTTAATGTTCTCTGAAGTCCAATAGTCAGTGATGGGTGCCCACTAATAGTTATGGTGAACTGACATTTACCTGTTTTAGAGAATTTACTAGTCTTTTCAGGGCCACCGAGGATGGATTCAATCAATCAAGAAAACTTTGCTCTCAATCAGGCTGCTACCATGCATTATGGAACTCCTCAGTTTCAAAAGACCTACTATCTCCACACAGCATGGAACTCCTCAGTTTCAAAAGACCTACTATCTCCACACAGCATGGAACTCCTCAGTTTCAAAAGACCTACTATCTCCACACAGCATGGAACTCCTCAGTTTCAAAAGACCTACTATCTCCACACAGAGATATTATTTAGATGACTGCTTTGACATTTTCAACAATGAATGTTCAGTCAGCAAGATGACTTGTCAGTAAACATGGGCATGTCCATGGCTGGAGAGATATACAGCTTCAGTCATATTCAGAACCATTCACGAAGTAAGCAGTGCAAGCCTAATGTCACAGGCAATCACAATTTGAGTGCACAGATGTGACTGAGGAATGCCCCAGTTGTCCAGAATCTTGGTGCACAGACTAAGTGAGGAAAAGAACCACTTAATCTGGAATCAGCCACATAGCCTTTTATCAGTCAATCAAGTGCTTGTACCAGTCACAAATACAAGACCAGTGTAGGTAAAAGTAGATTCATTTAAGCCTGATCATCATAATTCAATGCAAGACCAGGGGGTGAGATGATTCAGAAATTGATCACAACAATATTGACATACAAGTGCAGCATTCCTCACAACATTAATGTACAGAACATTTTAACCTAAAATAACTCCCTGAAACCTGTCAATTTCAAGTTTATCAGAAAAAAAATAACAACAGAGGCTTTGGAACAGAAGACTCCGTACAGTCAGGCTAAATCAGTACTGATTCAGACAACAGTGACCAAGTCATACAAGTCATTTACAAAACCCAGGCCAAGACCCCGTCAAGAAATGGCCACTGTGATCTTGGCAATCATAAGCCAGCTTTTAACACTCTTCAGTAACAGACCTATTTACTTAGGGCAAGAATCTTATGATGCAAAGTCTAATCCCATTCTTGTAGACAAGTAAATTTCAGATCATCCGATAGGAACAAAGTGAATCATGAACAAAAACAAGCCAGAGAAGAGCGAATTTGTTTTACCTTTATAGTAACACCTCAAAACCTCCAAAGTAACAAATATTCCAGCAAATTCAAGATCAGTGAGCCCCTAAAGAAACGTTTTTACTTGTAGATTAACACAAATCTATTACAGTAATAAATTCTCTGTCTCTCAAAATGACCAGGTCACATTTTTCCACTGTACCTAGAAATCTGTGTGCAAACCCAATTATATTAAGAGTAGAACTAAGAGTAAAGAAAGCAACAAAACTTAAAAACATAAAAGTCCATAAAACTTTCAAAAATGCAGAACTAAGTACACATACAGTTTCAACTTAAGAATATTTTTCTTGCAAACAATTTACATGTAGGTACATATTATCCTTACCCTTGTAGTCATGAGCTGGATATAACGTATAATCATCTGGCAGACTTAATATTTGGCCATGCACAGAGTCATAAAGTGTGTCTGCAGAACCTTCTTGAAAATCAGTTCTCCCACATCCTCTTATCAATAGTGCGTCTCCTGTGAAAGCTGTCTTCTGATCGTGACAGACGTAGGTTACACATCCTAGAAAAATAATGAAGGTAGTACAGAGATTTATATGAACATGCCTTTTGCATGCCCAAAGAATTCGATATCAATAATTATTATCCAAAAAATTAAACTTCTGAAACAGTAAAAAAAAATCTTACTTTCTCTAACATGAATATTAAAATTATGAATGCAGTTGAAGCTCTCACAAAAAGGGCAAAATATACAGAAATAGCTCCAAAAACCTTTAAAAAACATTAACAAGCATAATTTGAAACCATAAGGATTTACATTTCCATTTACTTTTTTCGTTCTTTTAGCTTAAACACCAACTCTTCATATAGCAAATTAAAACCGAACTGCTGCCATCTAATCTATTTCATTGACAAATTAGATGAATGTCATATCAACATTCTAAAAGACAACCAAATAAAAGTTTCTTGATGTTACAGTATATTCCCAGCATATATTCACTCAGAATGTTTTTGGCTCTGGTAACAACCATCTTAGATATGGAGATACAGTAATACAATGCAGGTTACTTACTTCCTTTATACATGCATCTGACAACTATTAAAACAGTTTTCCAGATACGTACCCTAGCAATCAATAACTGATGAAACGAAAGTGACATCTATCTTACTGAAAATCATTGCTCGTTATGCCTAACATTATACAATACTCCTATACAATGAAATAAACATTGCATAGTTATCTGGTCACAACACCACTGATACTCCATGATCCCTAGGAGACAATTACTTTTATTACAAGATACGTATTTAAAACAAAATGGCAAAAAAACTAACCATTTGTGTGTCCTGGAGTAGCTCTTACTTCAAGTTTCTGTTCACCAAATGTAACCTCCTCTCCAGGTTCAACAAGGACATCAGCCTGGCCGTTGGAAGCCTGTGGTACAAAAAAAAAAAATTAATAATCAGTGAAAGAAAGTGGTAAAGTCCTATATACTTCTTTAATTTAATGCCCTCTCTCATACACACTTCTCCAAATATTAGCCATACAAGCAGTTTCATTACAATTTACTTACCATTAGAAAACAGCTCTACAACAAACAAATAAAACTAGACAAGTAAATTAATCTGCTGCTGGGAAAGTTTCAGCTACCCGATGCATAAAAAAATTCGAAGGTTTAAACTTTATGCAACATAGTTCACATGCAATATACAGATGGGCTATTCTATATAAATAAAAAACACTGGAAATAAACATTGTACTCATATTTAAGCTGCCTATGATGGAAGACTTTCCATTAGGTCCCTAACTTTCTGAAAGCTCTAAAATGGATAACTTTCACAGCATCTTTACATCACGCCTTTGGAGGCAATGAACATAATGAAGAAGATGATGTAAGCGCTCTTAACCATGATTTAATTTATGTCAACGTCAAAAGAAACCAACCTTTGACAGGAGGGACTGGCAGCCAGGTACAAGCTTCTTCAAGAGTCCAGTTCCAGTGATGTGGTCAGCGTGGACATGTGTATTCACTGAAAAGACAAGCATGATTAAATTAAATTTCTAAACACAACATAAGGTAGAGAGCAAATCTCTATAGCAATTCATTAGTATCCCCCACCCACATTAAATCGAGAGATTTCCATGTCACAAGTGGGTCAATATTTCTTACAACCAGACATTTTCACTTGGTCATAATAGTACAAACGTCTCAAAATCTTGATGGTTGGACAGTGTGTTTTATCATGCCTTTCAACAAAGGGGAATGACTCGTGCTGGCATAAGGCTATTTTGATTTAAACCATGCAACCATCCCAAAATGTTATTATTGTCCCTAGACTCATGGCCAACAAACCAGCAAAAATCTCACCAAGATCCTCCAATAAATTGGTGTTTTTTATTAAGCTGGCCTTAATCAAATTTTTGAGATATTCCATTGAACAACATGGTAGAAAAACATAACATCCGTCCAACTTTGCAGACAAAGGTAACTACAGTATTATACATAATAATGTTGATAATCCTAGTGTAAGAGAAAACAGTTATTAAGATAAATACGAAACAGTTCGACACTTCCAATATATCTTTACAGCTTGTAAGTTCAAAAGCTTCTGCAAAAATAAAATAAATAAATAAAATAAAAATAAAAAAAATTGCACAGTTGACAAATCAAACCTGACAAATCCCACTTACTGACATATTTGAGACACTTACTGACAACATATTGGAGACGCTGACATATACTTGAGACGCTCACCGACTTATATGAGACACATACTAACATATCTGAGACGACATATATGAGACACACACTGACATATTTGAGATGCTCACCGACATATATACAAGACACTTACTGACATATTTGAGATTCAGGCCCAGTTCTTCGACGAGTTTGGCATCTCGCTCCGCCAGTTCGATGACAGGATCAATCAACACGGCCTCCTTGCTCTCCTCATCAGCCAGGAGGTAGGTATAGGTGCAGGACTCACGGTCGAACAGCTGTGGAGGATGAAGGAAGAGGAGGAAGTTTAGTTATCATGCTGGAAGGACCCGTGGCAGAATCTTCAATTCAACAAACGTTTATTATTATTATTATTATTATTATTATTATTATTATTATTATTATTATTATTATTATTATTATTATTATTATTATTATTATTATTATTATTATTATTATCATTTATTCAGGAGGTGAACGCTATTCATTCGGAACGAGCCCACCAAAGGGGCCACAGACTTGAAGTTCAAACTTCCAAAGAATATGGTTTTGATTTTCAGTAAGAGGTAACAGAAGGTAATGGGGAATACAGAAAGAAGAGATTGCTTACTGAAAAAGATACAATAAATGAAGAAATTAATAAATAAAGAGATAAATCTATTAAGTAACTTATTGAAATACTACAAGGAAAGTTGTATGAGGGTAGTAATACACTGCAACTTCGAAAGTTCAAGCGAAGTTGCAGTGCATTATGACCCTCATACAACTTTCATTGTAGTATTTCAATAACTTAACTCACATTTTTATCTCTTTATTTATCAAATTCTTCATCTAATTTATCTTTTTCAGCAAGCGATCTCTTCTGTCTGTAGTATTTCCCATTACCGTCTGTTACCTCTTTCTAATCAAAATCATATTCTTCGAAAGTTTGAACTTCAAGTCAGTGGTCCCATTGGTGGGCTTGTTCCAAATGAATAGGGTTCACCTCCTGAATAATAATAATAATAATAATAATAATAATAATAATAATATAATAATAATAATAATAATAACAATAATAATAATAATACGAAATACCATTTTCTGAAGACTATGCCTTCATTCATGAGACACTGTGATCAGTGTCACTTAAATTGGGGGTATAGATCGATGGGGTAATTAGTGGGGAAAAAAGTAAAGACTTAATACTATGGAGCACCTGGAATAAGATGTATGCAACGCTTTTATATGTTCAGGAATCGAAATGAAAATTCTTAATTCCCTTTGATTAACATGGTCTTGAGAATTAACAATGTATACGTGTGTATGTATATATATATATATTATATATATATATATATATATATATATATATAATATATATTATATGTATTGTTCAAGATTTTAAGCCAGAACCAAGGAAAGTAAGGTCTCTTTCACCAGTTTCAGTCACCCTTGTCTATATGCGAGTTTCTCCTTGGAACTGAAAGCCTCCATTCTCTAGAAAAGCTATCTCTTCTCCCATTGGCTGTCGGAATCTTTGCAGATCTTACCAAGAGAAAATTTTAAAAGGCACAGGAACCAGCGCCTTGCTCTCAGAACGACCTTAGAGCTCAGAGCACTAAGCTCCTTACTGTGCCCTGCAGACCACACTTCGACCCTTTCTGCTCCCCCTGCTTCTGGGGAAGTCCCAAGTACTTTTTATCGTCCATAGCGCACGGAAATATCAAGCAGAAGACGACGTTCCAAGCCCAGGATTTCCAGGTACTGTGAGAGTAAATTCCAGTTCAGCCAGGTAGTTGTTTTACCTTTGTCTGTATTTCATTTCCATTTATCCAAGGCGACTTCCCCCCCTCCTTTGTTTAGCTTCTCATTCCCCCCATCTTGGTTCAATGCTGTGATTACTTCCCTATTGATACTAGTAAACATCCCCTAGTAAATTCAAGCAATGAAATAGTTCTCTTTGTGTAAATTCCCAGTCATTTCCATCACCCCTGAGTGGTGGTCCCCGGGTTACGACGGGGGTTCCATTCTTGAGACGCGCCGTAAGCCGAAAATTGTCGTAAGCCAGAACATCATCAAAAATCCTAAGAAAACCTTACTTTTAATGCTTTGGGTGCATTGAAAACTATGTAAACAGCATTCTTATGGCATTTTTCACCAAAAAAAACTTCAAATATTGATTATTTTGCATTTTTGGTGTCATATTTCATCTCCCAGATGAGCGTTGTAGGCGTCGTAACCCTGGAACAGGCGTCGTAACCCTTAAACATGCATCATAACCCTGGAAATAATGTCTATTGACAAGCGTCATAACCTCGGAACGTCGTAAGCCGACACCGTCGTAACCCG
>NC_087217.1:21615761-21754685 GCF_015104395.2 Macrobrachium nipponense
TAATTGGAATGAAGTCCTGTTGCAGTTGTGAATAGGTGACCAACAGCATGGCCCCATCTGCATTGACTACATTACTGGGAATTAACCTCCTATGTATAATAAAATAGCCATTAAATCATCTATTTCTCTTCACAGTACTTGCTGACTGCTTATGCCTTGGCGTCGCAATACTAAAAGGTCATGGACGCCCTCTTCTCTTCGGAGTAATATCGAATGGAATGCCGTGCCCCTAAATTTCACTCGTGATGCTTCCATCAGACGAGTTTTGTCAGTCCTGGTGGAGCGAGTCTACTATTCACTAGCCAACTCGCTTTTCCTCTTTGTACAGACAGAGAGCCACCTGCATTTCTAAAACTACGCATTTCCTTTGATTGGGAACTGAATGGAATGTAGAATTTAGGCCTAACGCTGGGGACCTATGAGGTCATTCAGTGCTGAAAAGAAATGAAGGTTTAAAAGGTGTAACAGGAGGAAAACCTCAAAGCAGCTGCACTATGAACCAATTGTTAGGAGAGGGTGAAAAGTAAGATAGAAGAAGAGAATATGAAAGGAGTTACAGTAAAAGGAATGAAAGGGGTTGCAGCTAATGCATAGGGACATTGCAAAGACCCTTAATGCCTACGATGCACCACGTGAGGTGCAATGACGGCACTGCCCTACCCCCTACGGGATTCCTTGGCAGGGGTGGCTCAAGAGAGCAACGAAGCAGCAGTCATTGTGTCGTTCATGCTTTAGCAGCTGAATGATAATGAGTCCCCTTTGTATAAACCTTTCGGGTCATCAACCATTTCATATATAAATTCAGAGGCACGAAAAAATCGTGAACACTTGCAAAGAATTCTACAAATATCTAAAAACACTTTCAAAGAATTCTAACAATATCTTAAAACTCTAAAAGAATCTTGAAAATATCTTAAAACACTTTCAAAGAATTCTGAAAATATTATAAAACACTAAAAGAATTCTAAAAATATCTTAAAACACTTTCAAAGAATTCTAACAATATCTTAAAACACTTTCAAAGAATTCTAAAAATATCTAAAATCACTTTCAAAGAATTCTAAAAATATCTAAAATCACTTTCAAAGAATTCTAAAAATATCTTAAAATTTCAAAGATTCCTAAAAATATCTAAAAACACTTTAAAAGAATTCTAACTATTTTAAAACCCTCAAAGAATCTTGAAAATATCTTAAAACACTTTAAAAGAATTCTAACAATATCTAAAAACACAAGAATTCTAACAATATCTTAAAACACTTTCAAAGAATTCTAAAAATATCTTAAAACACTTTCAAAGAATTCTAAAAATATCTTAAAACACTTTCAAAGAATTCTAAAAATATCTTAAAACACTTTCAAAGAATTCTAAAAATATCTTAAAACACTTTCAAAGAATTCTAAAAATATCTTAAAACACTTTCGAAGAATTCTAAAAATATCTTAAAACACTTTCAAAGAATTCTAAAACTACCTAAAAAATACTTTCAAAGAATTCTAAAAATATCTTAAAATTTCGAAGAATTCTAAAAATATCTTAAAACTCTGAATGAATTCTAAAAACTATCTAAACAACACTTTCAGAGAATTATATAAATAAAAAAAAAAACTTTCTATGAATAAATAAGTAATATGCAACAGGTCATAGAATTTTTTTTCCTTCTATCACCAAACTTTGAAATTATATTTTATTTTTTTCAGTTTTCTGTAAAATAAAACTATTGGACCGGGATTGTCTGCTGTCGGATCTGAAAAAAACTACTGAGGCTAAAGGGCTGCAAATTGGTATGTTGATCATGCACCCTCCAATCATCAAACATACCAAATTGCAACTCTCTATCCTCCGTAGTTTCTATTTTATTTAATGCTAAAGTTAGCCGTGGATCGTGCTCCTGGCAGCGATTTCCGGAGCCATGGGACACACCCTCACCCTACGGCATCTGCAGAGCAACTGGACTGGAGAGCTGCCACTGCCAGTATGGTTGGTGGACCGGTGGTTTTGTACAGGCATTATACGTTGTACAGGAAACTCAATTGCGATGAAGAAACTTTGGCGCATTTTTTCACTTGTTATTCTTGATTCTTATAACCTTCCATTTTTTCTTTTTCAGTTTCTTGTTCTCTGGTCTAGACAGAAAATGCCATCAGCTTTTCAGTTGCAATGACTTTAAATTAATAAAAAAAAAAAAAAAACTAAGAATTGAAACAATCAAAGGAACAGTCTGGACCTGCATCTGATAAAAAAAATTAATAAAAAAAGGAAAATTCTAAAGCAAAAACTGTGTAAAGAGTCAAAAGCCCTTTCCATACTGCTAATGGATTTACAATAATATTTTATTTAGATAGAAAATATCTGATACGTGAATTTTAACAAACTCGAGCGAGCTGTGGGTTGATAAAAAAAAAAACACACACACACACACACGAATAAAAGTAAAGGAACATTTTTTGAAGAAAAAACTGCTCGTAAAAGGTCAAAAGCTCTTTTTTCCACATTGCTGAAGGATATACTCTATCATAATTTGTTTAAATTGAAAATATTTAATAATAATAAAAAAAGAAGCGAGCTGTTAGAGATAGATGAAAGTGGCCGCGTTCACACCATTTGAACCCCAGTAATTAACAATGGGTTTCTGGCCAGCCAGCCGTGAACGAGACCTATCATTATATTGCACGTCAGAGAGAAAGGCTACGCTGTAAGTATAATGTATTCTCTATAATGTGTCTTGGCTTTCAGCTGCGTGCTTGCACAACTGCTCTCTCTCTCTCTTTGTCTATATATATATATATATATATATATATATAGGGTGGAGGGAAATGTTACAATAATATTACTATTTCTCTCTCTCTCTCTCTCATCTATATATATATATATATACTATATATATATATATATATATATATATATATATATATATATATATATATATATATATATATATAGAGAGAGGGAGAGAGAGAGAGAGGAGCATTAGCAATATTATCGTAACATTACCTCCTCAAATATGACCCGCAAATATTTGTTTACAGATCTTCCCTGCTTTGGGGCATGGGAGATTAAGTCTCCCTCCTCCCCACATCCCACCCTCCGCCCAAAATCAAAGGTATTACCTTGGGCACTAATGTCCGGGTAATACCGATCATTACCACTCGTAACTGGAACACACGCGCGGAGAGAGAGAGAGAGAGAGAGAGAGAGAGAGAGAGAGAGAGAGAGAGAGAGGTCCCACTGGAGATGACTGCTACCCCGCCAATATCCCCTGTGCAAACGCTCATTCTCGTAAATCAATTGACCAGGGGAAATTATGCCAATTTGATTAAGATAATCCGGTTTATCTCTTCACGTTGGGTTTTCATTACATGCAGATTGCGTGACGATGTGCGTGACCCACTACTCACGCAAACTCCCGAATCAGTAGCTCCAATGGATGGCGCACGCAACTGCGAACTTCGTCAACCGCACGCAAAGAGGCTGCTGGGAAAATGAGAGAGAGAGAGAGAGAGAGAGAGAGAGAGAGAGAGAGAGAGAGAGAGAGAAAGTTACAAGGATTAGGATGTCTCAAAGACTTGTTAGTCCATCCTTAGAGGAGACATCGTGTGCTCACTTATCTGTAGGAGCAGGTTTTACTATTCATTCACAGTGTCCTAATGATTTTGTCTAGTTTTCTTTTAAACTCTTCCACACTGTTGTTGTTGGCAGTTTATTCCATGCGTCACATATCTTGTATGTAAAGAAGTTCCCACAATGGGATGTGTTGTATCTCTTCAGTTCTAGTTTCCATCCATTATTCCTTGTCTGGTTTTCGTTTATTGTAAGTAGGTGACTGTCTACTTTCGTTATGCCTTCCAGTATTTTAACTGTTTCTATTAGTTGTCCTCGCAAACGTCGTGTTTCCAAGCCATACTCATGTTCAGGCTCTCTAGTCGTCTGTGGTAACCTGATGAGAGAGAGAGAGAGAGAGAGAGAGAGAGAGAGAGAGAGAGAGAGAGAGAGAGAGCACCCTAAAAACAAAGCTAATTCATCCGCCCACTAATTGCATTACAACACCCTTTCAACCAAGGGGACATATTGACAAATTCAGTCAGTTTCAGACCTCGTTACCGCCCTAACGGGTGGGAGCCGCGGTCCATAACAGGCACTCCACTAAATGAGATTTTCTTCGGGCAAAGGTAAACTAACAATTCGTGGAACGTGGAACATTTCTCATGGAAGAAGGACTCGAGGCTCGAGGACAGCTGTTGTTGAAAGTGAATCAATAACTGTACAAAACCAAAAGCAATTATCATTACGTCTAACTAAGGAGATTATTCTCATTCAGCAATTTTACAAAACGAAAATAATTATTATCTGGAACTACACAGATTATTCTCATTTAATAACTGTATTAAACCAAACCCAGTAGTTACTATCAGGAGCTATTGTTTTTATAGATTATTCTCATTCAGCAAATTATCAGTAACTACACAGATGTATTAAACCAAACCCAGTAATCTATCAGGAACTAATGATTTTAATACAGAGATTATTCTCATTCAGTAATATTTATAAAACCAAAACCAATAATTATTATCAGGAACTACAGAGATTATTCTCACTCAATAATTTTACAAAACCAATACCAGCAAATATTACGAACAACTACAGATATTTAAATGTTCTTCGTATAGCCACTTCAATAATAATTTAATAAATAATCGTTATAACGCATTAGAAGACATCCACGTGGTCTTGTTTACTAACTGGAAGAGAGAAAAGCAACCCCGTTAAAACGAACCACTACCTCCCAAAAATAATAATAGTTGGATTAATTTTTTCTTCTCTGCATCAGACCTGTTCAACTTCATCATCAAAGCTCCACTTCCTGATGAGAGTCATCAACAAACAAGGAGGTCCACCCCACTCCCCCTTAAATGAATGAATGAAATGAATAAGCTATTTACAAGTGACGCAATCACACAAGACAAGAGAGAACGCAGTTGAATGCTGTTACCTACTATATAAGGATTCGTCTCTGGCGCAGCAGAAGGTTATATCGCAAAGCGTTTGTACGTCACTGAGCGGAATGACGCTTAACTACGTCTGTTTTGCAACAGCAGAAGGTACACACACACCGGCCTTGAGTAATAAAGAATAGACGACAATGGGTAGCCGACCTTGGTAGCGCGTTGTGTGAACTGTCCATTCAGTACTTACCTCCTGACCATTCTGTTCTTGCTGTTTTGAGATTAAGATGGCCTTATGCCGGCACGGGCTCTTGCTCATAGAGCAGCCCGTAGGTTGATCAATTCGAAGTCGTTTTCATCTTCTCGCAGAGTGACTCGAAGCTCAAAGGCGAAATGACTATTTTAATGACTACCCTAATATATACTGTTCTCCTGCATTTTGATCTAATGATTAATTTTTTTTCTTTACTTTTCTTTTTATTTCCCTTTAACTCCTCCTATTTCTTCCTAATGAACGCCATAATATTCTTTGGAAGCTTGGATTTCGTGTTAATTATATATATAATGCATAATATATATATATATATATATATATATATATATATATATATATATACAGAAGTTTGTCAAAAGTAATCAGAGAGGTATTTATTTCTGGTGATAGAAATTCATTTCTCGATGTGGTTTGGATCCCACAATAAGCTGTGGGTCCCGTTGCAACGTAACCAATAAATTGGTTCCTAGCCACGTAGAAATATCTATCCCTCGGGCCAGCCCTAGGAGAGCTGTTAATTAGCTAAGCGGTCTGGTAAAACAAGATATACTTAACTTACACATACGCACACACACACACACATAAAGTCCCAGTAGCACTACAAGTATTATTTATAGCTTGTAATGGTACTGGGACTTTATGGACACCCTGTATGTCCTGTCTGTATTATATGTAGTTTATCAATACTAATACCATAATATAATTATTAACTTGACTAAGAAACAGCAAAAGAGCTTATATTCAGTAGTATACTACTTAAAATATGGATAAATGGGAATAAAATATTTAATAATATATATAGATATAATAATATAGAGAGAGAGAGAGAGAGAGAGAGGAGAGAGAGAGAGAGAGAGGAGAGAGAGTCTTAAGGATACTACAATACAGACACGATTACCATTATCGTCGAGGACCTGTCCTTAAAAATAATTCGGTAACCAGCTCCAACACCCATGGGGGCTCCTCCAACGCCAATTTATGCTCCCCCTATTTAAGCATTTGGCGCCACCCCCCACCCCGATCCCCTCCTGGCGAAGGCCGACCGCCGAACACTTGCGTGCCACAGTTATATAGCCACTGAAGACCATACCGGGCACAAGATCGAGCACAGTTGGTGATGGTAAAAATGAGGAAATGCGGTACTTACGCTCCCAGGGGAGCTTTTGTTTTTATTTTATTTTGTAAATAGCTGAGAGCGCGCACACACGTATCACACATTTATATTATAGGTGTGTGTATATATATATATATATATATATATATATATATATATATATATATATATACATATATGTATCACTGAATCACGAAAGTTAGGAACGTGATAAATCCATAAATAAAGATATATGCCACGAAGGAAAAATAAACGAATGAGGATCTGCAAGATCTTTCGACGTTAAACGTCCTTTACTGAGCAGAGTGTCTCTGCTCAGTAAAGGACGTTTAACGTCGAAAGATCTTGCAGATCCTCATTCGTTTATTTTTCCTTTGTGGCATATATCTTGATATATAATATATATATATATAGATATATATATTATATATATATATAATGTGTGGTGGTGTGTGTGTGTGTGGTGTGTTAAACTAATTAATAATATATATATATCTATATTTATATATTATATATTATAATATATGATATACATACATACATACATGTATCCATACATATATATATATATATATATATATATATATATATATATATATATATATATATATATATATACAGAGAGAGAGAGAGAGAGAGAGAAACTCAGGGCGACAAGAAACCAAAACACACATAAATACCAAACGAAACTAAAACTCAAAACACAAGAAGAAAAACTACGATCATTGGCAACATGTGTCCTTTCCCATAAGTGAAAAGACTTTTAAAATATAAAATATTTAGTGAATTCGCCTTCCACGGGCCCTGTAGTAATTACAAAAGTAATAAACCGATTTCCTCCCAATTTAAACAGAGATCAAGCGATCACTTCTCTGTTTAGTCTGTTGTCCACAAGATGTTTAAGCGCCTCAGTGGCGTGGTCGGTATGGTATTGGCTTGCCACCTCGTTGGCCGCGAGTTCATTCTCGGGCATTCCACTGAGGGGTGAGAGATGTGTATTTCTGGTGATAGAAGTTCACTCTCGACGCGGTTCGGAAGTCACGTCAAGCCGTTGGCCCCGTTGCTGAATAACCACTGGTTCCATGCAACGTAAAAACACCATACAAACAAACAAACAAACAAACAAACAAAACACAAGATGTTTAATTCTGACTTCAAAGACGTTTTGCAAAGCGTTTCGCTTATAAGCTAAGGAAGAATCGGTTGGCTTTTGCGTTAATAAAACAGTATATAGAATTTAGGGTAATGGCCAAGAGCTGGGTCCTATGAGGCCATTCAGCGCTGAACGGGAAACTGACAGTAAAAGGTTTGAAAGGTGTAACAGGAAGAAAACCTCAAAGCAGTTGCACTAATAAACAACCGTTCCAAGATGGTAGTAAGTAAGTTGGAAGAAAGAGAATAGGAAAGGAGGTACAGTAAAAGAAAAGAAATCGGTTGCAGCTAAGGGACGAAGGGACGCTGCAAAGAACCTTAAGTAATGCCTACAGTGCACAACATGAGGTGCACTGGCAGATTAGCCTCCCTTAGAGGGTTAGCTTTTGAGATTCATTTATCCTTATATCCAAGAAATCTGTAAAACAGTAGTTATGGACAGTTTAATTTAATTCCTGGAAATTTCGCAGGATAAAGAGAATAATATATTTCAGACATTTTTTTTCTAATATCAACGAATTCCACTTTCCCTACTGAAGCTAGCGCTCAGCAATGGCTAATTTTCGTTCGGCTTTGAACTGACCCTCTAAAGTTCAAAAATAATTTTCTGGAATATTTTTATTGTCAAATAACATCTTAACACTTTCCAAATTATCAATACGAAAAGGATAATAGCACCTTCAGATGTTTATCAAAACAAAACAAAATCAGGTTAAACTTATTTTTCCGATTCGCATTTTGCATTGCTTGAAATATTAATCACAGGCTTAATCCTGGATCGAATTTTTCTGTATTATAAGATCCTAAATACCATCTTACTATAATGGGCTTTATGTCTGTCCGTCCGCCTATCATTCAATCACGGCCAAACGTCTGGTCCGATGGGCATGAAGCTTGCCAGGGTACAGTGGGGACCCCTAAGATGGTCTATAATGGAGCTTCATCCTACCTCCCCTCCGAAGGGGATTCCCTGAAACGGAGTTGGTTCTGCCCATGAAACGGGGGCTGGTTATGCCCGTAGATTTAGTTACTTTACGAATTTATCATACATAATTTCTGTATACATATGTTTGCTAGTTTAACCAATACTAGGTCTGGTCAGGTCCAGGATGGGTGACCACCACCGGATGCACGATACTGCTACCAAAATCCTCCGTGAACGCGAATGGCAGAATGGGCCAGCTACTTCACCCCATAAATCAATGCTTATCGACCCTGGCAGTCATATCAAAAACTCCCCTTTCCGCTCTCCAATCAATAATATTGAGTAAAGCCATCACCTCACTTGATAGGATAATTAATTAATCTGTTAATCCCGCCTCGATATAGGAAGGTTGGGAGGGAGGGGGGGGGGAGTTTCGTGGAGCGAATATAATACTGATAATGGCCGCCCCCTCTTCCTATCTCTAGCTCGGGAGGATGAGTCATTGTGATTATCATCAAGCAGGAAGCCTCTCTTTTCTCTCTCTGCCACAGGCGTGCGCGCGCGCACATATATAATATATATCGATAGAGAGAGAGAGAGTTATCGATGTGCTACCAAGGTAATGTGATAACGTTACAGTAATATGAATAATTCCAGTTACAAAATAGCATGAAAACGCTAACGAAACCAATAGCTTTTTCGTGTTGATTCCGAAGAACGTCACCAGCCAATCTTAAAAAAGAAAAAAAAAACTTATCTCCTCTTACGTAATTGTTTCATCTATGTACTATAGATGATGTTTTTTCAAGTTCCATTCATCCTCAGTAGTTCAAGCACCATTTCGAACTGCACTTTCTGTTTACCAACAAAAATCCTACGGATCGTTCTTACAGAGTGACCCCCCCTCGGATTTTAACCGAATGATGTGTCCATATTTGCGGCGTGTTTAGCACGCCCGTTGGGGATGACCTCAAATTCATAAACAAAAGACTGTTACCCTGAAGAACCTGAAACTGACTGATATCTTTGGGACACAGTACTACTTCAGTAGATTCACATCAACCGTGCTTTTGATGTCTAGGCTAGTCCCTTACGACGCTCCTAATTGGCTGTTGATAAGCCAATCACAGGGCTGGAGACTCGGTATCTCGAGAGAGTTCACATGGGTAGGATGTATGCTTCAACTCTCCTGAGGGATACTTTTGAGAAACTTGTCCCTCAGGAGAGGTGGAACATAGTTCCTACCCATGTGAACTCTCGAGACTGCGAGTTTCCAGCCCTGTGATTGCCTTATCAACAGCCAATCAGGAGCGTCGTTAGGGTCTGGCCAAGACATCAGATGCACGGTTTATGTGGATCTACTGTGGAAAAAAAAAATGGTTTCACTACACTACAATACCACTACCTCTTTCCTCCATCTTAGTTTTACACTGGGCGTATGTAGCTCATTCAGCGTGACGAGTGGCACGCACTAACATTTCAAATTTTAAAAACTAAGGATAATGGAGAAGCATTCTATTGAAATAATGACATTTCAGAATCAGAAAATGATGGGAGTCTTCCACTGGGTGTCTGAATCCTAACTACAGTTAGATAAAAACTTCGCTGTATATTTAGGGGATCAAAGTTTAAAGGTTATGTCTTATTTTCAATATGGCATCACAAATAATACATTAACTACACAGGAACAGACCTGCAGGAATAAATGTGAATACTATCGTCTCTATTTCTTATATCTGTCTCCAACAATTAATTGATTTAGATCCGCTAACCTCCGGTTATTCTCTCTGTGCAGATACAGTGTTTTTAACCTGCAGAAACTTGTATAGTAAACGAATGATGATTCTTGCAGCAACTTGTGTAGCAGACGAATGATGATTTCTAGTTGTTCCACGTAGATCCATCCACCTTTTGAATAATGATGAAAGATTGAAAATCCACAAACTAAAACGTTAGCTAGGAGCAAACAGTATATCGGTTGGAACCTGCAGCATTTTATGTGTGGGTGGGCAGGTGGTTGACTCGATTGGCGGGAGTTACCCAACACCAGCACCAGCAGAAAAGTCGCTGATGGCCGGTCCCATGAATGTCCAGAACTCCTACACACATCGACAAGAAGCAGAAGCAGCTCCCTTTGTTGTCAAACCGTTGCGCGGGAAACTAAAGACTTCTTCGCGCGCTCCCTTTCCCAAAACAAAGGGCTGTGCATGTTCGGTAAGGGGGGGGGGGGGCGATCTATATATTCCAATAATTAACATAAATCGCTGCTTTCTTGTACGTATAAGGCGAGGCCACCGTTCCCTTAATCAAATTGTTACTTGTCCACGATCTAGGTATATCCCTAGACCGTGATTTCCTCGACACAGTTGGGAGGCTCGTGTTGTGTGTGTTTGTGTGTTTTCTGTCTCTAAAAGGCAAGTCAAAACGTTATTACCGCATTTCTAAGAATATCCGCGAAGTCAGTTTTGTCAGTTGACGAACATAAGAAACTTGATTTAGTTAGGGAATGGGTCCTCAATATACAGTAGGAATCTCTCTCTCTCTCTCTCTCTCTCTCTCTCTCTCTCTCTCTCTCTCTCTCTCTCTCTCTAAGTTTTATCGTCTGTTAACAAAATATAAGATGACAACACAAAGCAACTATTATGAAACAAATATATATCAGGAATTGAGTGAGAATATATCTTAAAACAAAAAGAAACTTTAGTTTCAAAATGGGAAGGAACACAAGTTTACGGACCCACGCAACCAATGAAGACAAATGGTTGTAAAAGAGAGAGAGAGAGGAAATCGACCCAAGTTCCACAAAGAACTAACTAACTTGCGAACTTCGTAGAATTCAGAAGGGGAATTCTTTTCTTACGGTCTATAAATTCCTAGACGCATTTTCAAAGAGAGAGAGAGAAATAGGAAAGAGGGCGTTTGTCACATAACGGACTGCGACGAAAAATTAAATTATTGGATGAATTAAACTTAAAGACGAACTACTTGAGTAACGAGAAACAGAGAGTTTGTCACATAATGGATTACAATAAAAAGGAAAATTATTGGATGATTTTAACTTGAAGACGAAATTACTAGAGTGATAACTAAGAGAGTGAGAGAGATACTATTTTTTAATCTTTTATTAGAGAAAATATACAATATTTTACAATTTAACAGAATTACATTCAGAATTTTATATACTTGTTCAAAATAACTTGACGCCATATGCACCAGAGAGAGAGCAGAGATAATTATCAATAAAAATAACTTCTTGCAACAAATCAACACAGATAATTCACTTGATAATTTAAGCTCAAGGGAAGAGAGAGAGAGAGCGGAAATTGAGTGATGTAACCCGCCTTTATAATAACCCAATCGTTAAGAACCGTTATACAATCAGGTTATCGCTCACGATAATAAAAACCAAACAAAAAGAGTTGTACCTAATATTTGAATGACACACACAAAAAAAAAAATACACTGAATTACGATTTAATATAAAAAACTACATGGAGTCATAAAACTTGTCTCCCTTATGTTTTCTTAGAAGAGAATCATCGATATTTCCTTCCTGGAAGTTAGGGAGAATTGGACAAGAGAATATATATATATATATATATATATATATATATATATATATAATATATATATATATATATATAAAATATATATATATATATATATGTGTGTGTGTGTGTGTGTGTGTATTAATACTTACACAAATGTTCTATGCATCAGTACAATTACTAACAGGACCTCATTGAAAGTGGATGGTATCTAACACACAAGTTCCAAGTATCCGCAGAATACTTAACAAAGAGGACTGTTAGGCCTAGAAAGCTTGTAACTTTTCCTGCATAAATATCTCCGCTGGATACAATCCAGTTATTATAGGTACAGGGGCACACACACATATATACTATACATATGAGACGAACTACGTTATAAAATTAAGCCACCAGTCTGCGAGAAAGAGAGGGAGAAATCATGTCGTCAAAAGACAAAGGCAAAATATGCCACGTGGACCTTCCTTCCAAGCACAATAGGAAATAGCTTACTTTCAAATTTCCAATGAAGCAATGCATGCGGGAAAACTTTAAAAGTTTTCTGTAACTCGGTACAGTAGCTGTAATTCTATTAACTGTATTAATAATAAGGCTATACAGCACAACGTCGATAGTCAGGAAACCCCATAGAAATGGTCTTACAAGTATAAAAAAAAATCATGAATTTTCGCATGACGACTTACTGTATAAATATGGTTACGTATTATTCGTAATATTTTTCACTCATGGAAAATAACAGAAATAAATTACTGTATATCTGACAATTGAAATATAATAATGCGTGCATATATAACATTATCTAAATTAACTATGCATTATTACAGACCCTCTTAAACTTCCGAGCGTCAACAACTATTTCCGCTCTGCCCCCATACACAGTTATAAGTCAAAGAAATCTGGCTCCCCTCCCCCACCCCTCCCAATAAAAATGCCAATTTTACGCCATTACAGCTGTCTGAGGTTCTCGTGATTACGAACACTGCAATTTCATGCTACGAAGACCAGGCTTTACTAGACCACAATTACTCCAACAACTTGGAAAGCAAACTTTCATTTTGTTAAGTCTGAACGAGAAGCACAGCAAGAGAGAGACTTTTTTTTTTTTTTTCGAATGAGACAGAAAAAGAAGTTTCTGGCATCTTGCACGACTTGCCGCCTAAAATTTTAAACCAGCTAGACTATATTTTTATCTTTTATTCGTGTCCAATCAAAGTTATATAAGACTGGTGCAGGTGCGAACTTACTCAGTCCATATTTCCTACCGCAGAGTTGGCTAATTTTCGATTATAAGTTATAACATGAATAAATCATTAAGTCTAGCGTCGAGATGCTAATAGGAGCCAGAATCGTGTTCGTTTTCCTGGCAGTTTGTCACCATCCTTGGCACCAGGTAGCCAATGCTGGAGGTAAACTGAAGTACTTTAAATTCAAGCTTTTGTCACAAGCAGTGGCAAAATGTACACAACCTCAAGTTACTGATATGAGCAAAAACCCTAGGCTTAATGGTGCCAGGAGTTGGAAAACGATGCTTAAAGATGCAAGGAAAATGTATCTGGAATCTTGTATTACTATTTCAATTCATGTAATAATATATTATTTATGATCTATGTTTGTTGTTAAATCAGATGAAAAATAAGAGTAGCATTTATCAAGTGAAACTTGGGGGCGGGGGGAGAATTACAAGTCCAACAGCAACAAAAACATAAGAAATCAAGAGCAAAAACCCCAATCAGTAACCAGCTCCCCAACAGCGACAAATTAAATCCATCTAAAACTCTCTGGAAGTACTCCTTTATAGACTTATATACACGGCAGAAAGCATCTTCCCAGCTTCCTCAACGAAGGTAGAAATTGCACCGAAGTTAAACCTTTCGTCTTCTCTCATCTGAACAGAACGAAAACTCCGATACTATAAAAACGGCGAACCACAAATTGCTCGCTTGTGAAAGTCGTCTCTACCTCCGGGAGAAGATGTGTGTGTGTGTGTGTGTGTGTGTACAGCGATGGCTAATGATGCCTGGTGGGTCTACAATTCAGCCGTGTCTGTTCTCGCTGCTGGTCTGTTCACAAGATAAGTTACAAAGTTATCTATAGGTTTTCTTGAAATTTTTTGGAGGTGTGGCAGATAGACCAAGAAAGGGATGATTAAATTATGTGCGAGAGTCGACTAGAGTATACAATATAGCTTAAGGCCAAGTGTTGGGGCCTTCAATGTCATTCAGCACTGAAAGGAAAATTGAGAGTAAGAGGTTACAAAGGTGTAATAAGAGGAAAACCTCGAAGTTGAACTATGGAAAGTAAGATGGAAGAAAATATATGTAAGGAGGTGCAATGAAAGGAATAAGAGGAGTTGCTGGTTGTCCACGAAATATTTTGAAAAGTTAATTATAGATTTTCATGAAATGTTTGGGAGGGGTGGCAGTATACCATGGAAAGAGGATTCAAATATGAGATGGATCCGGCCACAATTTAACAACTTCTTATTAATGTGTACTTTCTCAATGTGCCATTAGTTAAGACTGGGATAAAAATTAAGGTTATTAGCATAAAAAAAATTTTCATTTCATATCTATTAAATTTCTTGACAGAATTAAATAATTCCATCGTTAACAGACCCTAAAGTTAAGACTAGCACATTTAGTTGCGATCACTCACTCAGTGCGTTAGTCTATTGTTCTTTGGTTATTGTGCAAAATCTATTTGGTGTCTGACTCACCACCTCTCTCTCTCTCTCTCTCTCTCTCTCTCTCTCTCTCTCTCTCTCTCTCTCTCTTACCCAACCGCTATTGGTATTCAAGGTAAAAAGCGTTCAACGACGTCCACTATTACATCTGATTTGGGAACTTGAATATCTTAAAAAAAAATAATAAAATAAAAAATAATAAAAAACGGTTCACATGACGCCCACTTCCAAATACCGTACCGGCTCTTCCTTGGCACGCGGGTGCATCGCCTGACCTACATTACGGATTTGGGAAATCCTCAGGCCACGAAAGAAAAAGAAGAAAAAGCTCGCTTATGATCCATAAACTGCTTAGAAACAATCCGCAAAATTCTATTTTCTCCTTTCAAAAAGAGAGAAGAAGAAAAGTCGACGGTTTAGTCGCCGCGGTACAACTACATCCCACTCATGTTGCTTCACGGATGTACGATAATTTTCGTTTCGCCTTTGTTTACATGCGAGGGTTCTGCCGTTCATGGAAACAAAGGCGGGTTCTTGTTTGTTTAGGTGCATTTTATACACGTCATTGTTTATCTCGTGGCAAATTTTTTACACTTTTCTAGTGGAATATTCTGCCGAATACATCACCTTTGTTCCCTACTCTAGAGCATATTTTTAGTTTCATTACATAATTTACACGCTATGACACACCCTTTGTTTTCTGTTACTAACTGAACTCATAACAAACAACTAACACAACTCACGTGCAAATATATTTCTGAGTAAAACAAATGACGTATGTTCCAGTAGAGGCATGTCTGCGTTGCCTGTTTTTTTCTTCTAAATCATAACACGATCGTATCATATTGTAGCCAATCCTGCACCATGGAGGTGTCAGTTTGGACTGATCAACTTTGCTTTTATTGTTATATTTTTCTAAAAACTCTTGCTGCAACAATGAGTATGAGTTGTCTACTTTGTCTAAAAGGATCTACGTAGTTCTGTTCTAACAAAAGATGGATGTGGTGAGCAGGGGGTTCTGTGATACAGTTCTTTTAGCAATCATTTTCTTTAGTGGTTCTAGGACACTTCTAAGCTCAGTTCTTGACTTGATATTACCATTGAAAATAATTTGTTAATGGTGTGTTTTTATTTTATGGATATACATATATATATATATTTTATATATATTTTATATATATATATATTATATATATATATTATATATATATATATAGTGTGTATGTATATATATATATATACGTATACTTACACGCATGCACACACACTCACACACTATATATATATATATATATATATATATACTTATTATATTATATATATATATATACACACACACGTTACTTTCAGACGTTTTGAACACAATCAGGCATATCAGTAACCTTAAAAAGTTTTTTTCTCAAAAGTTCCGGAACATGCCATTATCAATCATTTATAATAAATCAGTCATGTTACTCGTGTCAAAAAAACATATTTCCTAGATCTAATTAATACCTAGATGGAAACCCAGCGAGCACTGTTTTGTAATAATCATTGCAAATGTATTTTTACTCTCGTAAGGAAGTGTTTCCTTCGTTAAATTTAAATACTGTTGCACTATCTTTTAATATAAAGAAGATTTTGTCTTGCGTCAAAATCATCCAAAATTAAACTATGAATATGCACTTATTGATTCAGCCTTTTAAAAAATAGCTTTTTTTAACGTGTAGATTTTGTATTAGGTAAAAATTTGCCAAAATCAAATTATGATTCTGTACGCATTGCTCTAGGAATTTTCACAATAAAATTTTCTTAACATGTAGAAGATTTTGTATTGCGTCAAAATTAGATAAAATACAACTATGTATCTTAAAGCCGCCACTAACGTTCAGTTATATCTGCGCAGGCAAAACTGAACCCAATAACGTTCAGTTTTGCCTGAGGTATAGCTTGGGTTCATTTTTTATTGCACAGGCCGACTGCGCGGGCATAACTACGCAGGTATAACTGACTGATAGTGGCGGCATTTACCTACAGTTTCAACAAATCTAACAATGAGAATATTTCCGCCTTTTCAGGCTTCGTTTATTGTTGTCATCATTGGAGTTTTAGCAGCGACGGTGTCTCTGGTTTTGGAGCAAATCACCTTCCGCATCTCGTAACCTCGTGACGTCACGCCTCAGGAGTAGTATCGTACAGGTTCTACGAACTGAACTGAACTGAACTGGAATCTGAACGCTTCTGAGAATTTCAAATGACTTAGTACTTACAAAGTGAGAATATACTATATTAGATTCACATCAACCATGTATTTGATGTCAGGGCCAGTCCTTTACGACGCTCCTGATTGGCTGTTGATTAGCTAATCACAGGGCTGTGATTGGCTTATCAACAGCCAATCAGGAGCGTCTTAAGGGACTGGCCTAGACATCAAATGCACGGTTGATGTGAATCTACTATAGCCTATATAATCGAGCTAAAATTTGTATAGTTGGAATATATTGGTCGATTCATATTAGAACCTGATCTGATACTTATTAAGTGAAAATGCCCAGCTAATATTTATAAAGGAAAAATATATGGGTCAATTTATACTTAAGACTGAGCTAATATTTATAAAATGTAAACGTTTTGTCATTTTAAACTGAAACCTGGGCTGATACTTATAAAGTAAAGATGTATTGCACAATTTTATACTTAAAATTGAGCTAATACTTATATTGTGAAAATATGTTTGTCAAATCGCACTTGAAACCAAGTTAATACTTTTAAATGAAAAATACATGAACCAAATTGTACTGAAATAAGAGAGAATACTTATAAAAGGCAAATATATTGACCAATTTTTACTTGAAACTAAGCTAACAACTATTAAGTTATAATATATTGGAAAATGTATTCTAAAACATGAGCTGATACTTAGAAAGTGAAAGTATATTGGAGGTGGTACTTATAAGGATGAAATAAACTGGCCAATTTATGCTAAATCCTGAGCTTATACTTTTAAAGCGAAAATATATTAGCCACTTCAAGCTAAAACCAACCAGAGTCAACAACCCACTTATAAATGTGTAAGTTCGGGACTTACAGATTACTTACTTTAAAAGATGAATCTGATTGACGGGATTTATTAATAAAAAATATAATTATTCTTATTGGAATGATAACATGTATTTAAAATATATTTCTATGTCAAAGGTCAACAGTGTCGACAGTACTCCTGTCCTAAAAAATGCAGCAGGAACTGAGGAGGCAAACTATCAAATTAATATTCTTGTAAGGAAGTATTTTGTCGATAATAAATTTGCATTCTAATTAGCTTTCTTATTGATGACCTAAATCGTGTATCTGTTGTCAGCTGTTTTGCACTAAAAATAGATTTCACACACAGATATATATATATATATATATATATATATATATATATATATGTGTGTGTGTGTGTGTGTGTGTGTGTGTGTGTGTGTGTGTGTGTGTGTGTGTGTGTTTGTGTGTGCAGGAGCGCGCTTGTGTTTGAGTATGTGTGTGTAAAGACTGGCTCTAGGATCTTCAGAAAGTCCTGAGGACTGCGTAAGAATGCCCCTCAGGGAACTACCTATACTGCTGTCCGGGATCAGAACAAACATTCCCGAAGACAGGATCGGCTCCGGCGGAACCAGAAATGACTCCAGAAATAGAATCCAGACACGTCAAGTGGGATTTTTGGAAAGTAATGATAAGGCAAAGAGAGTTGATTTGTAACGAACAAAGATGTTTCTTAGTTTGCTTACAGTTGTGCTTGCACAGTGCTTTGACTCCATGGTTCAAGTCCCCAGCGTGATTACAATGTTGGCCATTATTGTTATGCTATTCACTGGAGTATTTATACTTCGTGGATTTAGCATTAAAATGGTTCAGTTCTTTGTCGATTTCATGGCCTCAGACAGCTCTGCCTGTCTTGATGAGGCTGGAAATCAGAAGGACGAAACTGATCACTCTGGCTTTGAAGAAGACCATGTTTCGGATAACGAAGTAGTATACGGACATTCCTATAATGAAGAAGGCGACCATCCGTATAGTGAAGAAGAAACAAGGAATTTGTATATAAGTCGAAAGTTCGAGGAAGTAATTAAGGAAAATGAAAATGTTTTCTTGAGGTTTGAGAAAGAGAGATTAGAAAAGGATCAGCTGATCGACGAATTACTGAACAAGGTAGAGGGCCTGACCGTAGCAGAACTGCAGATGGCCGAACACATCACAGACCTCGAACGAATGAACAAAGAAAAGGACAGAAACCTCTGTTCAATGTCCGAAGAGATGCAGAAGCTTAAAAACGAAATGACTGAAAAGGCGAAGGATACAGAAGTCCAAAGGAAGGAAAACGAGGAGAGAGGCCAGATGCTAATCATTTTGGAAAACACGGTCGCAGTTCTCTCGATGGAGAAGGACACTTTGCATCGAGATCTACAGCAAAACGATAGAAGCCGAGAAGAAATGCAAATGAAAATGGGCAAGCTGAATCAGGACCTGGAAGGACTTCGAAAAGAGAATGGAATGAAAGAGAAGAACATAGAAAAGCTGAAGAGGGAGAACGAGAACAAGACCTTGAAGATGAAAGGTTTAGAGGACGAGTTACAAGTCCTCACCATTCAGACACAGATGGCCCACCAAAATTTGAAAGAGCTCGACGACAAATGTCAAAGAGAATTAGCTGAGAAAAACGAGGAACTGGAAAAGCTGAGAGAACAGAACTTACAGAAGGATAGCGAGATCCTTCGACTGGAAAATGAGTGCACCCAGAAACAATTGGAAGTCAGCGGTTTGCTGCTGCAAGAATCTAAAACTGTTGTAGCAGAACAACCGACGGTAAATGGAAAGAAGAATGTCCTGATTAGAAGGAAATTTCAACTTGAATTCGACCTTGCTGAAGAGATGGAGGCATTATTGGAACTCGTAAGACGCCAAGAAGAGATCTTGGCGCAGGATACGCAGATCAGCTGTTCAGGAAAGGTCAAAATCCTTAATGGATCAAAGAATTATAAAGAAAAGGAAGTTTGCAGAAGAGAGAGGACGATAAGGAAAGCTGAAGACGAAAAGGCTTCGGATAAAACTCTATGCCTGAGGAAGCCCCAGATCAACTGCAGAGCCCTCTACCGACGAATGGACAGCATCGAGGAAGAACTTCGCCAAATCAAAGGATTGCAACGACCTTCAGCTGGCACCGAGAGGCACTCAAAGGCCCCGAATAAAACTCCAGCAATTGAGAAGCCTCTAAACAGAGATGAATTGCACCAGAAGATGGAGCTGATATCTGCAGCCAACCTCCAACGATTGGAGCGAGAAGCTAAAATGGTCCGAGAGCTCTACAAGATAAACGCTGTCACATAAAGGGTGCAAGTAAAGGAACCTCTGCATTTTCATTTTTAGGAGAAGTGTGGTTTACTTGCAGAGGATAGAAGGCAGAAAATCTCAGATATTGAGAACAAGAAGACGCTAAAGTTTATGATGGAAATCCTTACTGGATTTGGTTGTGGAAGTATAGCTCTGCGTGATCGAGAAACTACAGCGGATTCTGGCCTGGCGGTAAGTGCCCAAAGACTGGACTATGGTGCATCCCCTCTCTCTCCTGCCGCATGATACCCTTGGAATAGGGTATCAAGGCCCAATCTCATATGGGTAGTAGGCAACCACTGGCGCGGCGTAAGAACCCGTAAGTTTCATGCCCACTACTTCATATGTGAATTGGATTATGCATTGCAAATTGCACCCATTTTTTGCATATGCTACTGTGGCAACCTCTGGCGCGGCGTAAAAACCCGTAAGTTCAATGCCTTTTATATATGCAAAATATGGGCCATGCAATGCATAAGGGATCAAATACTAGCATATACTGCAGAGGCAACCTCTGGCGCGGCGTAAAAACCCGTAAGTTTCATGCCTTTTACATATGCAGTGTTCGATCCCATATGTAGTGTGGCAGAGGCACTAAGACATCGAAGGGCATCGTCAGGAGTCGCTGGATTTCGAAGTCGTCTGATTAGGAGACTGGAAGCTTCCTGTCTATAGCAAAGGGTTTCCAAAAGTTAGCAGAGAAATAACTGGATTTTGGACTCTATAAATGAACCACCTGTTTTCTAGTATCAACCGCAGAGGAATAGTCTGGAGGCGTTACAAGAAGGGTCATCAATCTTAGGAATTCATCTATCTTGGCTAGCTAAGAGAGCTGAGAAATGGGGAAGGGCCCACCCCTGGGTAAACTAAACCCCCATTTCTATGATGCTCTCTTAGCAATGATGCCCCAGGGGTGAGATCGCTTACGATCGTTAAAAGGCCATATGTACATCATATATGCATACATGCGTATATATACATGTATACACATATATATGTATACATACATGTATGTATATTATAGATAAATATATATATATATATAATAATATATATATATATATATAAATGCAAGTCATATCACATTACTGTGATTATATACATACATCGCTACAAATGTCCTTTAATATCTAATTCACTTCTAACCTCGGAATTGAATTATATTATCATATATGCTTAACCTAAAGGGAATTTTATTAGGCGATAATAGAATTGGCGGCGCCCAGGCGCGAACGTAGGAACACCATACAAATCCCAGGAACGTCAGTGAAGCTTTTACCCACTCACCACCACAAGAGGCTATAAATTAATGCCGCCTCTCACCCTCAAATACCTTTTACGCTCAGGTATTCGCTGATTTGGAGCCAGCATTAACCCACCTCGACCTTGGTAGTGTTGTAGTGCTTATGAGAGCACGTAGCCATTAATATAAGTCATATCACATTACCGTGATTCATATACATACATTGAGCTACAAATGTCCTATTAATGGCTACGTGCTGTCATAAGCACTACAACACTACCGAGGTCGAGGTGGGTTAATGCTGGCTCCAAATCGGCGAATACCTGAGCGCGAAAGGTATTGGAGGGTGAGAGACGCCATATAAGTTATAGCCTCTCGCGGTGGTGGAGTGGGTAAAAGCTTCACTGACGTTCCTGGATTTGTATGGTGTCCTGGATTCGCGCCTGGGCGCTGACAATTCTATTATCGCCTAATAAAATTCCCCTTCGGTTAAGCATATATGAAAATATATTATTATTCCCGAGGTAGAAGTGATTATTAGATATTAAAGGAACCATTTGTAGCTCGATGTATGTATATGAATCACGGTAATCGTGATCTTACTTATATTAAATGGCTTATCGTGCTGTCATAAGCACTACAGCACTACCGAGGTCGAGGTGGGTTAATGCTGGCTCCAAATCAGCGAGTACCTGATCGCGAAAGGTATTTGAGTGTGAGAGACGGCATTAATTTATAGCCTTTTGTGATGGTGGAGTGGGTAAAAGCTTCACTGACGTTCCTGGATTTGTATGGTGTCCTAGGTTCGTGCCTGGGCGCCGCCAATTCTATTATCACCTAATAAAATTCCCTTTTAATTAAGCATATATGAAAATATATTAATTCCAAGTAGAGCGAATTAGATATTAAAGGACATTTGTAGCTCGATGTATATATATATATATATACATATATATATATATATATATATATATATATATATATATATATACATATGTATATGTATATATCCCAGCAACTGCAATCTCTCAACGCACTAACACTATAAAATAATACACGAAAAACATCGCCCGCTCTTCGTACTTGACCTCCTCGAGTCACCGGTGTTCCGCCACTGCGCAGCGCTGCCCTGGTGGCGACTAGACGAACTAATTAGCATTTGTCTGTAACTTGGGGTTTCACACGATCAAACTTGTTCATGAACACGTTTGACAATATGATGTTTGAGTGTATGTTTGAACGTGTGAAAGGGATAAACATGTTGGACCAACGTGTTTGAATGAGTTGGAAGGATGTCTGATCTAGTCTGACTTTTGTGGGCGGAGCTTGCTGGTTCGTGTTGAAGTTTGAACGTCTGAACAAGCATCAGTCTCCAAACGTCACACTTATTCAATTCTCGAGGTGGTAACATCTTTAAGCAGCTCCTTCACTCACAAAGAGACTTTGCTATTTCCAAGTAAAATTACAACATGAGTGATGTTTGCGCCGTTAAAGACAAAGAAAGAGAAATTATGGTTGATCATAGAAATATAGGAAACACCAAGCACTGTGGAAGGTAAAATCTAAAGATTATTCTGATAAGAACTTAAGAAATATGGGTATCGAGGAATTACATGCAAAACTAAGAGAACTTGACCCTCAGTGCACAAGGTAGGACGTGACCAAAAAAATCAACTGTCTTCGTAGTTCCTTCAGAAGAGAACTACGAAAACTTGAAAGCTCCAAGAAGTCTGGCAAATCACCTGATGACATATGCACATTCACTCTCTGGTATTTTGAAGACTTGATGTTCATTTGTGACCAAGAGTTGCCAAGAGAAAGTACATCAAATTTGGATTGTGTTGATGAAGAGGCGAGTTGTATGGTTTTATCGTGTTATGTATCAATCTATATATCTATCTATCTACCTATCTATCTATATATGTCTAATTATGTATTTTACCTTATTCATTTACTTCATTGTTATTAATTGTTTAATTATTTATTTTTGTTATATATTTATTCATTTATTTATTTGTTTACTTATTTATTTATTTATTTATTTATTTATTTATTTATTTGTATTTAATTATTTATTTAATTGTGCATTTATTTATTTATTCTTTGGCATTGGGTAGATGATGTTAATCAGCTTTATGGTCACTTTGATATAAGGATTTATAATGTTTCCTGACTTATTAAAATATTTTGCAAATTCATACATATCTGGATTACAACATATTATTTTATTAAGATTCTAAATGGCCACCCTAATGGATTTCCTCATAACGGTGTCTTTATAAGTAATGAATAGGCTGACCAAATTCAAAATCTCTAAATACCTATGTCGTCTCATCCGCGCGCATATAATTACGCCAATCATCTGGCTGGAGTTTCAGCTCTTTCATAATGTTGGTATGAGAAATTTGCTGCGAGCAATTACTATCCCAATTGCCAACACCTCGTCTTGGGTAAAAGACATGTTGATCCTTCTCCTCTTCGTGCCGACTGAGGTTGTCTGTCTCTTTGGTTTGAATGTGTAAAAACTCTTCAAGCATGTTGTGTTGGAGGTTTGATGAGCGTGTTGAACAACATGTTTGACCGTGTGAAACTTAAGAGTAGTCTAAACATCTTGCCAAAAACTCTCCGATTTAAGCCGTTATCAATTTGAATCTGTATTGTAGTACCTGTTCTTATATTCTTATAAAAAATTTTAAAAAAATGAGACTACCTCGTGCCAAAGCGTAGGAACCTCTGCCAAAGACAGCTGCCCTTATGGCACACTTTGTAGGTTATACATCGCTGTTGGCCTATGCCTACAAAACATTGAAAAGAAGGCTTTCGCATAATACAAGACCCAAATGTGAAAAAATAAGTCATACCTATAAATAGCTAAATATAAACATGCTGTATATACATTGCAACAAAAGGCCATGAAAACTATGGCTATGATTCATGGCACTTGAAAAGATAAATTGCAGCCTCTTAAAATAAATCTTGTCACAGTATGACCGCAAAGGAAATGAGAGAAAGCTAAGCACCTCAGTAGCAGTGGATGCTGATGCTCTGCTAGCGAGTAGCACGTACTGATTGTTAGTTCATAGGTGACTAAGGTGTATGAACGTATACCCTTCTGAAACCACCGGTTTTCGTGGTCATTTTCGATGACTAATATTTCTTGGGGGCCATTATCTTTTACGATATTTACAGTCTTTTGTTTATGTTTTTTTTTAAGGTAATCCCCAACGGGCTGGTACTAAACACGCCGCAAAGTTCGGATACATAACGGGTTCAAATCCATGGGGTCACCCTCTAGATCGGACAGAGCTTATGGAAGATGGTCAAATAGGAATGCATAATGTGATGACGGTGGGACAAATTCAAAAAGTGACAGGATAAATGTTCTGAAGCATGTTGCGTTTAATATCACCTTCCCTGCAGATACAGGTAGACTGAAAAACATAGGCTTATGTTTCTGTCATGAAAAAAGAAATCTGGGCCTCGAATTTGGCAATTATTCAGATTCATTAGAACCAAAGTTACTACTTGCAGAAGTGATCAAGATAGACGCAGATTGCTACCTATACCCTGGGGAACACAAGCGAAAATATAGGTCTAGGCTGAACTGAACACTGTACCTACCAACGACTTCTCAAGTCGCTGGTTGTTTCGAAAGCTGTTAACGAGATCAAGGACGCAACCTTCGACAATCGACTTATACGAAGTTGATATATAAGAGCCACATGGTTGCCCAAGCTGAACGCGGCCCTCAAATCAACCTGAACGAGCCCGGATTCCTATAGTTTAATAAGAACTGTACAGGAGACAGCTAATTGGATAGGAAAAGAACATGGCAAGTTCCTTATTGTTTCCCTTAGAGAGAGAGAGAGAGAGAGAGAGAGAGAGAGAGAGAGAGAGAGAGAGAGAATCACGCAATCAATAACCTTCACACCTTGAAAAGCAATTTTCTCAGATCAACAACCACCAAGAAGAATGAGTTAGTCTCCTGACTTGGCTTTTCTACCACACTGCTCTCTCTCTCTTCCTCTTAACTCTCCTTCTCTCTCTCCTCTCTTTCCTCTCTCTCTATCCTCTCTATATATATATATATATATATATATATATATATATATATATATATATATATATATAATATATTAATATAATATAAAATTATTGATTTGGTGGTTAACCTTAATTTATTATTTACTGTATTAGCAATGTTACTCTGCTTCATCATGACATAATCACGTTGCAGAATGTTGCACATTATGAATAACGGTAAAGGAGGCAGAGATAACACTTATTTTCGTTATTTTGAAAGACGAATGCATTTACGAAATAGGCATTCATTAACAGCAACTTGCCAAGAATTCATCTGTTCAATCATTTCTTGATCATCTTTTTATATTCCTTTTTTATGCCTAAATGACATGACAAAGCAAGAATTGGGTTAAGTCACACATCACTTTGTCACAGAGAGAGAGAGAGAGAGAGAGAGAGAGATTACCAAACTTTAAAATATATCTGAAGCAATAACATTCTACACAAAAGATCATGGGCGCTTGTGTCTTTTTCACCGTCGTATAAAAAAATCACAACGGGATAATAAAAAAAATCAAATGTTAAGAACAATGAACATTACAAATAATAAGAACAAAATTAAAATAAAACAAAAAGAAAAAACTTAAGAGGAACAATGACTAACCAAGGAAAACAAACACACACACACACACAAACCTGCACACAGAAATCCACACGTTACCGAAGATGTCTTGTACTAGACTGACCATTAACACAAAAACAAACATAATCGAATTCTGAATCCACGTGCAACTTCGCCTCGCTCGTAATCAAATGAAAATTCCATCCAGACCTTGGTTCACTTAACAATGGCCATCTCTTCCAGCACTCACACGCACAAAGAAGTCAAATTACCAAAAGGATTCAGAGATGTGTAATTCTGGTGATAGAAGTTCACTCTCGACGTGGTTCGGAAGTCACGTAAAGCTGTTGGTCCCGTTGCTGAATAACCAATGCGTTCCATGCAACGTAAAAACAACATACAAACAAACAGAGGGATATAAATGATGGCGATGAACAAAAAATGCAGCTTTTTTGTTTAGCTTTTTATGGGACAGTCCAAAGAAACGTTGTTGTTCGCGAGTCTGCAACACAAAGGACGGAAACCTTGTAAACCAGACTATATATATATACAAATAAACAAACATGCAAAACTTATATAGCCACACGCTGGCCATGCCAGATGTATATAATAAAAGATTTATATATATTTATTATTACCGGAAATGCAATTTATTTATTTGCTTAATTTAATCAATTAATTTATCTAATTTATTTACTTTATTTTGGTAACAATATCGCGGATCCAATAATGGTAAGGAGTAATAGAACTTATGCCAAAGACCAACCGCTGGGACCTGTGAGGTCTTTCAGCGCTGAAAAGGGAAATTGAGATCAGGAAGGCTTGAAAGGTGTAACAGGACGAAAACCTCAAAAGCAGTTGCGTTAAGGATAGCAAGATGGAAGACAGCGAATATGAACGGAGATACAGTAAAAGGAGTGAAAAGGGGATGAAGCTATAGGGGCCGAAGGGACGCTGCAAAGAAACCTTCAGTAATGCCTACAGTGCATCACGTGCGATGTATTGACGGCACTACTAACCCCCCCTAGGGGAGCGGGCCTAAGAGGTCATTCAACGCTGAGATGGAAATTTAACAGTAAACCTCAAAGCAGTTGCGCTATGAATCAAGTGTTAGGAGAGGGGGGAAAGTAAGATGGGAGAAAGAGAATATGAATGGAGGTACAGTAAAAGGAACAAAAGGGGTTGCAGCTAGGTGCCAAAGGCACGCTGCAAAGAACCTTAAGTAATGCCTACAGTGCCCCATCTGATAATAAACAAAACTCAACTAAATCTGAAGAAAACATCGCAAATGAAAGTATAGCTCTTGCGAAATACAAAACACAAGTAAATTATATATATAAAAAGGTCTTTAATCACAGTAAAAAGTCACATTTAATTACATCCGCCGGTTCTCCCTCCCCACGGCACGTGCAGCGTGTTTTATTGGCTGACAAAACAGACCAATTGGAGAACGGAGCGGGTTCCCCGACTTACGACCCCTGTAACAGAACTCAACGGAGGTAGTGGTTGACACATCAGCGCGTCCGTCCACTATAGAAGGTCCACTGACTGATTTTTGGGAAATGTTGTGCACAGGTTTTTCATCATTTTTCTTTTTGGATTTTTTTTTTTAAAGAAAAACCTCTATAGGTCAAATTGATTGATCTTTAGGAAATGTTATGCACAGGTTTCTCATAATTTTTGTTTCAGCCTCTAATGTCAAACTGACTGAGTTTTTCTCTCATAAAATACTGTGCAAAATTTTTTCCTTTTTTTCTTTAAAAAACAGAAACCTCTATAAGTCAAACTGACTGCTTTTTTTTTTTTATGAAATGCTGTGCAAAGGTTTTTCAATTTTTTTTTTAACCTCTATATGTCAAATTGACAGAATTTTATGACGTGCAACTTTTTTTTTTTTTTTTTTTTTTTTTTAGAAAAACCTCCATAGGTCAAACCGACTGATTTTTATGAAATGCTGTAAAAAGGTTTTCCATCGTTTTTAATGTAAAAACCACCTCCATATACCAAGGAAAACCAGGGTGGGGTTTGAAAAACTCACTGCATTATAAGATAGTTAAGGATACCAGCATGATTTTTTGGGGGGGTGGGGGGGGAAGGGTTTGTTATTTAGTACTCAACCTTGTTTCCCACAGACTGGGGAGGTGGTGGGGTCATCTACCCGTCTCCATACTATTTTTCATTGGGTCTTTCCCCCCTAGTAGTTTTATGGGTGTGGACTTTTTCTTTTATGCTTTTTTTTTTTGGGGGGGGGGACTGTTGTACCGTTTAAATAGACGCTATAAATTGATTTCCTTTAGTTTCCCCTAAATGACCGTGTGTTCTATTATACCGTGGTGATTACCTCATTTTTTATTTCCATTCTCTCTCTCTATCTCTAAACAATTACATGTCCAACGTAACCTCATAAAATACAATGAAGTCACGTTTACATAACTGCAAAAATTAGCTAACACTGTCCTCAATTATTCAGTAATTGTCTCGGTAATTATTCATGCAAACGCAATGTTAAATTTACCATTTGTGAGCTAATTATAAATTATGATACTAACTACATTTTTTGAAGGATTTATATTGTACAATTATGCAGTTATTTTGTTCAAGAATTATTGTCACTTGTCTTCAGTAACACTTTTACTGAATCTCCTTAAAATTTATCAATAACATTCTCGCATATCTCCGAGACCTGATGTATATATATTAATAATATTATATTATATATACTAATATATACTATATATATATAATATATATATATATATTATATATATCTATATATATATATATAATATATATATATAGATATATATATATATATATATATATATGTATTAATAACATAAATATACATATATAGCATATAAAAACTTTCATCCATTCTTTCAAAGATACCAAAACAAGGCGTGATCCGACCTCCAGCTCACTAGGGGTGCGTGCTAAAATCTACGGTCAAATAGCGCTTTGGTTCACCAACGGAAATTATAATAAATACGCAATATATTTTATTAGAATTAATTGTTTTGTACTGTTTGACATGCACATTATCTATTTCTTTTACATTTTCATTCTAATAAATAACTCATTAATATACTATCCTAAAATTCCTGTATCTTTAACGCATTTTTAAGACTTTCCTTAGGGCTTTCTTACCTCCCCAACAAGAACAACAGCAGCAAGAACAAGTAAAACAAGAACAACAACAAAGTATTTTGTAAGCTTACTTCCCGAGCAAGCGAAAAAAAAAAGTATCCGCTGTATCCCATCTAGTTTTTTCCGTTTCCGTCACTGCGATAATGTCAACAAAACCAAACGTTCCAGAAAAAAGAAAACGTACATAAAAAAAAAGACAACGGATCTGGGAACAAAAACCTAAATCACGTGATCAGATCACGAACACGCATCATTCCCATCTTATTACACCTTAAGCTTTCTCCCCCCTCTCTCCATCCTTACACCCCTCCCCTCCCCTACACGAGTGTAATTTTCGAATTATATCTCCTGACCCCCTTTCCACACCACTGGCAACAACATCGAGATCCAACTGTGAGACACCCGCCCCCCTCCCCCCTCCCTCCGACTCCACCCCTACCCTCCCCCCCCCGAACCCCAACGCCCTCGGAAAATCCCCTAGACAGCAATAAAGCCTTTCTGTGGAACCACGAGCTGTTACAAAGGTGGATCCATTTTCGAGTTGATCCACCTCGCTCCCTCCATGCTCCATCCATCCTCAGTTTGTTGTGAGAAGCGATTCCCAGCGCACACACGTTACAGTGAGCGCGCGAACTCGGTTGCGTTCACTTTTGAAGTTTTCTCTCTCTCTTCGATGGATATTCCGTCGTGTTTGTGATGTTCGTGGTGAAGTGTTATAATAATTTAAATAATTAAATACGTTCTGTGTCGGTGTGTGTGTTTGGTGTAAATAAGGAAAGGAGTTAAATGTGAAATAACGTGAATTTCCAAATTAACATTTACAGTATAGGCCTACGAAACCTCTCCATTGGTGTTTACGAAAAATAATCAAATCTTTTTCATAGCACAAGGCTGATAAAGGTTTCTGATGTGTTAAAAATTCCAACCAAGTAATTCAGCGAATGATCAAACACCAGGAAATAGAACGGGGCCTCCGGAGTAGCACAAAACCGCTACTTTTACCTAAACAAGGCTGAGGGAATACCAAATGAACGCGACGCTGCTGGGCAGGTATTACCTCATCAATAAGACAAGGAAGTGAGGAGGCCCACTTGATCTTGCCCCTACTGCCATTTTGGTCACCTTGTGGGCTACATGTTTTGATGAGAGTGAGTGAGTGAGTGTGTGTCTCTTACCTGACTCACTCACCCATCCACCCACCTGCCTTGAGAGGACTGTCACCCACCACCCACCGACTGCTTTTGGAGCGAGTAACGGAAAGCGAAGGTAAAACTTTTACGTCACGAAAAAATACAAAATACTTTATATTTTTTTTATAATTTGTGCCATATAAAAGTTTAAATGCTTACGATTTATTAGTTTTATTTGCTTCAAAATACTCAAAATATAAGTTGTTACTTAAACCGTGCAAACGCAAGTTCAGTTTTAATTTTAAAAATAGACCCACTGGTTCGACTCTGTGCTTATTTCTTGGCTTCGTCGAGACTGAAAAGTTTCAGTTAAATGAAAATTACCTATACAAACTTTCAAGTTATTTTAAGAGTAGTTTTAAACGTTGACTGATTTTTTGTTCATTTACATTGCGTAATATGAATCTGAATTCCTTCGGAAACTGAATGATTGGTTAATATTTACTGGCGTAACAGTTTCCTGCATAAAAATAACAAAAAACAGCTATTTCTTCATATTATTACTGAAAGCAGCCCTTGATTCATTTACAACCTGGGACTTTCTTATATTTCTTTAAAGTAAGTGTAACCTTCAATTAAAATAATGTACACTGAATTCAATACTTAATAGGGCAAAACATTGTACTTCATTATAGTTAGTGCACCATTTATTATTTTTATCATTGACAAAAACGAAACTCCTCTTTGGGGAAATTTAAACCGCTGACTGGCGATTTGCCATGCCAACATATCCATCCATTCACAGAGAGGATGAATGGTATAAAACCTGATATACTTCTGGAATCATGGCAGGCCAAATGTACCCATATATATCTGGTTCCACTCCTTTTATGCTCTCTGTGAATAGGGGGATAAAGTGTTGGCCTGGGAAAAAAAATTGGTTCGTGGTTCAAATTTCCAAAAGAGAATGGTTGTGTTCATCGTCTATTTGCAGGGAGAATCCTTTGTTTATAATGCAATACAAATAATAATAATAATAATAATAATAATAAAAAATAAGAGCAAAAAGGTTATAAATGACAAATAAAAGGAACAAATAAATCTAGAAAGCACATGACCACAAGAAAATCAAACAATACAGATTCAAAAAGTCACATTTTTACCATAACATCCCAGTTGGATATCTATCCAAATTTAATGATCGTGAGATGACGAATTTCGTCAAAGACTTACTCACATTAAACAGTAATAAAGTCAAGCATAAAAACTAAGGTGCTAATAATAATAATAGTCGCAACAGACAAGGTCACCAAAAGCAATCGAACATCAGACCTCATACACACGGTCTAGGGCCAGGCCGTGCTCATACATAGATACTGAGCCATGACGTAAACTCTCTCATTCACCCACAGATCTGGCTCGTCGTTTGGCCTAAATTTAATATCGTTGTGACTTCAATACAATACATTCCTGAGGCAGAAAACACTTCGAACGTTTATTCACACTTTTTGGGCTCAAGACGCGTGCTTAAGCAAAATATTACCAAAAGCCACCGATTATCTGGCATATCTTGTATAGACCGACTGACGAAACAGCTAGCAGGTGTGATATGTCTTTGGTAACCGGAAAAAGGATATAGATTTCACTATATATAACTATATATATACACTGTCACACACATTATATATAGTGTGTGTAATGTTTATATAACACATATATACAGTAATTGTATGGTTGTGCCATAATATATTTCTATAATTATGACCCAAGGTCTCATGTTGTCTGTGCAACTAGAATATTTCCACCGAAGCTTTCACCTCAAAGTGTGATCAGCGTCTTGTGGTCTAACGATTATTCGGGACTAATTATATTTAATGGCGCAGTTTTTATGGCTACATAAATGACATAAATCGTAATTTCCTTCGCGTCATGAGTAATTGCGTTAATATTTTCCAACCGTGATGTTCGTCTGAGAATAATTTCTAGTCATGAACTGTGGGTATTTGAGAACCAGCAAATATTTTTTCTTTAAAACGGAGCAGGAAACATATAGTATGTGTTTACTGTTCTGCACTTCCAGGAAAAGGACAAATGGAAATATAACGTAACAATGTAATCGGCCTACAGTTAGCTATAGTCCGATTGGGAGAGTTGCAATAGACTCACACAGGAAACCCATCTTACTTTTGTAAGGTCAGAGAGCTTCAGAGCGGGCTGAGGACCCCTCGTCTTTTATCAGATTGACGCCCTCTCCAAAGACCCTTGGTATAAAGTGCTTAATCAAATATTGTCCAATACCATGACAGTAAATCGATATCTCGCTAATACACCTAGCAATTTTGTGGGGATGCATGTCGAGGGTTCCCTGTCTCGGTAGAATAGTACCGTCTGACTAGTACTATCTCCAAGAGATAGACCTTCAGCGTCTAACAGAAAAGATTTTAATTAAGTCAAGAATAACAAAAGAGAGAACATTCCAAAACATGGCAACAGAAGGAAAGAATCACTCTGAATCTCAGACAACAAGTAATTTTCACCTTTCTGAGGAGACTATTTTCGTTTCAATGACCTTCAACCGCAGATCAATCCCCCTAGTAACAGTGTTACGGTTTGCTATTGCTCTTTTCAACCGGGCAAGGGCGGCCATAGAGGGCGTTAACCTACCAATTCTAAGCAACTTTACTTTTACTATGAAATCTGAGCTGTCAACCAACCACAACATTGGTTTACAGTTTTTAGACTGGTTTACAGAGGGCAAAATGGTTTTTTTTTATATAGGTCTAACGATGTTTCTCTCTTGAAAGTGAACTTTGGTCTCACGACAATTGGTAAAGTCAGCAAGACAGACACATGCACAGACTATATATAAAGAAGAAAATTGATCTCAGAGGCACTCTCAAAGTAATTTAGCGAGCATAACTTATCTTTATTAATCTTTTGTATCCTAGGTATCGCTTAGAGTCTTAGGACAATGCTACAATAATGATGATGATGGTAATAATTAAGCCAGTTCTTCCATTTATTTTCTGGTGGTCTCTGCAACCTTCTACCTAATTGCCTACTATTCGCTTGAAATTACAACTAACAGTTTTAAACTTAAACCATCCTTAAGCGGGTATTGATAATGCATACAACAACACCAACAACAATAATAATAATCAATAATGATAGTAATAAGCGCGCCCAACGCATCCAGCCGGTTGCAAACAATTCAAAACACGATGTGCCGTGACAGGAAACTCATATTGGTGTAAAAATCTATTTTTGAACCTTGGTCTGCCCTACTAACATGCACTGAAGGGAGCGCGGAAAGCGAGGAACACAGCGGCAAAACAATCGAATGATGTCATAATTGTATAGAGGAAAAAAAGAAAGAAAGAAAGACAAAAAAACACTGCAACGTGTTTTGCTTCGTCCTTCACCAGAAAGACCTAGCTGGCAACTCCCCTCTTTGGTCTGGATATATCTGGCAACACGTTAGTTGAGTATGATGAGGAAAATATAATAAAAAAAAACAGGAAAATATATTAAAAAAAAACAAAGTAGTTAATTTAGTTAATTCAGCGCTGCCTCAAGATCAAATTAAGTGAACATTTATTACCTGAGAGAGAGAGAGAGAGAGAGAGAGAGAGACGGAATAAAATACTAAAATACAATCTGTGCAGTCATACGTGACGAACCTAGACCTCTATACAGGCACAGCAGTGTGTGTGTGTGTGTGTGTGTGTGTAAGAGAGAGAGAGAGATCATATAAAAATTAAATTACTGAAGAACGATCTGTATCGCAATCATACAACGTAAGCCTAGGCAACATCTCAATACGGGCATAGCAATGAGAGAGAGAGAGAGAGAGAGAGACTAAAATCAAAGTAGAGCGAATGTAACAATGTCAGATGTGGTGTCACGGTGTGACGGTTTCGGGAGTGAACGCGAATTTCACTCCTTTAAGGGGAGTCACAACAGTAGCACAGTTTCGCGCTGGTCTCTTTCTTCTCCTGCCTTTTTACTTGTGTGATTTTTGGGTCGTCTACCTAAACTTTTTTTTGCGTTTATCTGGTTTCTTTATTTTGAGCGTCGAGATTTCAATTATATTCTACGCAATGCTTTTGTTAAGAACAAACATTTAAACGCTTTACAAGTCATGCTATTGTATATATAGGTGCAGCATAAGCCTAATTATTAACCGAGTTTAAAAACATTAAAATTTTGTTCTAAAACCCCACATGAATTAAATATTAAGATATTTTCGTTTTTACACGTAGTAATTGGGGTATAAATAAAGAAATCTGACTTTTTTTTATACTTGGAAAGGGACGGGTAAATAAACTGCTAGAATAATATAAAATAAAGACCGTCCTTGGAACAAAACCCTGAATTCTAAACTGTAAGAAAAAAAAAATCGTGGCTTTGCATACAAATTAGTAGTCCTACTTCCGTATCTCGATAAAAAAAAGGACCTGTATACCTGAAAGAATAAAAATTCTATAACCGAATGTGGATAAACAAATTCGATCCATTTCTGGATTACAACATCTGAAATCCACATAACCTTCGAATTTATCTCGCGGTCATATACAAACAGAACAGAGGTAGCAAGTCTCTATAATTCAAAGGAAAAAAAATTTGTTTGAGAATTGTGAACCTCATTCATGAGACCTATCACGATTTTAATACTTAATTCTTTTTTTGCGAACAATTGTGACAAGGCTAATGGGGAGAGAGAGAGAGAGAGACAGAATGACGTTTTTGCACTAGGCCAATAACGGTGATAGAATGGCTGGATATCATGAAGAAATCGGGTTTCTCTCGCTGTCAGCCAGAGAGAGAGAGAGAGAGAGAGAGAGAGAGAGAGAGAGAGAGAGATAACATACGAGTGAGGAGCAGGTGACTTATATTACACCACAAAACATCCGGTTATTCAGTGCTTATTGAGGTTGCTTTGAATGTGTTCATCATCACTATTCACTATACCGTAAACAATGGTGTTTGTACTTTCACTTGCACACGCTGGACTCAAGTAGTCCACAAACTAGTTTACTAAACAGTCAGATAGTTAGTAGTCTAATTATTTGAATAAATTTGACAAAACTGGTAGTATATATTATTATATAATAGTATAGTGTTAGGGTAGATTACAGAATTCGTGATGGAATACCAAAGAATGGCAAGAACAGAAACGCCTGTCAAAGGGACGGATAGGCCGATAACATCTGAAAAATTCGCATAGGATGAATTGCCAAGTTGTGTAAAGGAATTAGGAATTAAGAAACGTAGATGAAAAACGGTCGGCTATGATGGAGTCATTGCAAAAATTATTTTGGCTTAAAATACCAAATTTGTAACTAATTTGTATTTTTCATAACTAACAAACCTGAGGTCTTAACATTAGGATTTACTAGCGCCAAGCTGGAAACCGGTAGAAATTAAAATTATTAACACTTGGTGAGGATCCATAGGGACCTAATGGCATCTATACCAGGTCACGGGGCATTGTATACCCATAATGCCCCCACGGTCTAACCTTTGTGACCCATCAGTTATTTTATTCTAACCCAGTTTTGAGACTGCTAGAGGGGTGGTTTCGAGTGGGCCTTTAACTGTTAAGAGACCTCAGGTTTGTTTAGTTATTGAAAAATACAAATTAGTTTACCAAATTTGGTATTTCTGTTCATACACGAAACAAACCTTCGGCGTCTTAATCATTAGGTGAGTACTTACTATTGGGGGAGGGTAAGGTCAGTCTACCAACTGACTGGAAGTTTTGCCACCTTATCCATTTCCGAATGATATTAGGGAAATTCTAGAGAATGGACAATGAACCGATCTAGGACCAAAGATAAATAAAGTCGGATCTATTGGTTTTCCTCCCACTGGGTGTAGATACCATTTCTACTGTTTACTCCTTGTCCCTTGCGACTGGAATTCCACCTTCACCCCTCTTTCCTTCTTATCCAGAGGGGTGGTGTTGTGTGCTACTGAAAAGTTATATCATCAGCTGAAGATAGCTTTCACACAGTAGTGGTCTGAAACCGCATCCTCCTTGCATCTAGTCCCGTTTTCCAGCACATGACGGTACTCTCGCTTTCATATTGCCCGTAAGTTTCAAAGGAGCCTAGGAAGAAAGTAGTAAAGAAAAAACAAGAACCAGTCATCCCATTTCAATTCTACTTTTCATACCTTCCATCTTACGACTAGACGCAAACTGACCCGCCAGGGTGGCACTGGATTGAACTATATCACTTGTTGGGCCCCGCCACCACTGGACCCCAAGGAAAAGGGTGTCCAAGGATCTATGGGCAACATCCTTTCCAAATAAAATGGGTTAAAGGTGAAAGTTGTTTGGTGGCCTTCCACACGCCAGCTTCCAAGAATTTTTAATCCAAGAACATGTTCTTCTTAAAATGCCCTAGGGAAGCACTCACACCCCTGATGGTCATGAGCTCTAGCTCCCACCATGGCTATTCTGACCCTCCTGTCTTCTTTGTTTCAGTATAATCATTTTCTGATTGTCTCCCTTAGCCAAAATGTATTGTATTCCTTGGGACACGTTCCCCTTCTTGTTCCGTCCTGTACACTTACGAACAATCCTCCTGGCACCCCGGGCCTGAGGTGCCGTTGTTCTCTTTAAGGTACTCCCTTAGTGCCCTGGGGGACGGGGCACAGGAGCATTTCCAGCTTTTGGTCGTTGTTTCTTACAAAGTCTGGCCAAGGAATGGTTATGGTAAAGGAGTCGAATCTGCCGTCTACTATTGTTTGGATTTTTGGAGGTCTTTGCCCACGAATTCTTGGGACAAACTCACACAACCATTGATCCTCCAACCTCTTCGAGTGCTTTATGAGATATGATGAGGCCATGGTAGCTCCCCGCCTACCCTTTTGGGTTGAATCCAGGGCCAATAAGAAGACTGTCTTCAGGGGTCAGGCCTCCCTATCCGTGGACTGCCTTAGTGGTTCGTAAGGGGCTTTTTGTCCTGAAGCTACTCAGGTACCTTGGTCAGATCCCAACTGGGGGTTTTTTTAGCTTCTTTGGTGGGCATGACTGGTTCAAAGCTCCTCACCGTCATGGCCTAACTCCCATGAATACGATATGTCCACTCCTTTCATTCGTAAGACTGAGGCTAAGAGCAGCCCTGTACCCCTTCACCGTGCAGATACAGACATTATTTTTTGTTTTTTCTGTTCTGAGTATATATCGTAAAAGTTCTTGCTACTGGGCTGAATAGTGGTAACCGAGTGGATTACAAACGTTCCCCCTACCCCTACGACCCCAATCAACATAGTATGGCTGAACCACTTCCCTTGGTATAGCTGTCCCGCAGATGATTTTCTGATATTACCTGCCATCCTGAGTTTGCTGCTTTCTGGCGAAAAACCCTCGCTCTCGGAGGTAGTACTTGAACAGTCTCCTCCACCCGTGAAGCGATAGGGACTTCACCGACCTGGTTGGTACCTCTCCACGTGTGGCCTGACACCAGCCAAGGTTTGCTGCCATGGGGGTAACGGTAATCTCTTGGCACATCTACTAGGAGTTCCAGTAGGTTCTGGAAACCAACTCTGCTTTCGTCGGCCATAAAACGGGGCTAACCAGGGAGTCATTCTTGGAGGTTTCTGAGACCGCATTTACCCCTGTTCAGAACCTGACGGATTAGACAAAATGGAGGAAATGCGTACACGTCCAGATTGGTCCCAGGGGTGGTTGTAGCGCATTCCCTTCTGCTGCTGCAACTCTGCGTTCCGGGTGACTACTGGGGGGAACAATACCTTCAAAAACTTGCCAACTTTTTTGGTTGTACCTGGTTGCGATAGGTCTTATGATACGGTCCTTCCCCCAACAACATGAGCCATCCTGTCCCTACCTGCTTTGGTGTAGGGACCACTCCGTTCCCCTCCCAGAATCTGATCCCTGGCTGGCTCAACTTGTCGGCCACTATGGTTTCTTTTTTCCCTTCCCTGGGAAAAGTGGAGAAAGAAAAAACCCGGATATACCTGGCCTTGAGGTTTCTACCTGGTTTCTCTCTATCCCGCCCACTGGTGAAAGTTGAACTGTCATCACATGTAACTGACCGAAAAGAAACTAGGTGCCTCCTTGCTTTGTTTATATAAGGCCTACTACTGTGGTGTTTTTGGTTCTGACATCAATACCACCGAGTGTCCCTTTACTTCCTCCTCCCTGAATTCTTGTAGAGCCAGGAAATGCTGCTTTCAACTCCAGCACGTTTTATGTGGAGTTCTCTGTGCCTTGCAACTCCGCCATTTTTGCTGACAACCATCAACTCCTCCATACTGGGCTTCCCCAGCCTTCTAGTGATGCATCCTAAAAGAGAACAGCAACGGAGGTCTGGGGAGGATTGTTTGAAGGGGGACAACCCACTGTCAGATTGTCGTCGTCCACCCACCCCAGCATCATGTCTTTCCTCACTTCTGCCGACAAGGGAATTTGCTCGTACGGGTGATCTACTGTTGGTGACCAAAACTCCTTCATCCCTCCATTGTAGGGAGCCGAAGGTGTAGCCTTTCCTTGTGGTAACTAGCTTCTCCAGGGGAGGGAGGTTAGGATTCCCAGCACCACCTGCCACTGTCTTGCTGGCTGTGTCTGGCTTTCCCAAAAGGAAAGGCATTCACCACTTTGTTTTGCCATTTCTGTACTCTTGGTGTCTGTCGGGTGAATACTTTGGCTTGTGTTGTGGTCTATCACCATTCCCAGATATTCCCGAAACGTTGACTTGGATCCAGCTGTGGGGTAGCGACTTCTGCTGATTCCCAAACCACAATACCTAGGCTGTTGACAAGCTGCAGGGGGAGGGCCGCCCTTGTCCCTGGAGTAATTTCTCCCTGGACTTTTGCTATCACCAGCCAATCCGTCCAGATATCTTTATCAGCCTGAATCCCCTGATCGGTGCGGCCCATTGCCGACACGAGGGTGAACATACTCCTTGTAAAAATAAACCTTTGAGGGAGCAACGTTGTCAATCCGAAGCACCAGGGACCTTGAACTCGAAAGCTTTCCCTGCAAATACTGAAGCGGGAAAGAAATTTTCCTTGGAAGACTGATGGACTTGGTTATCTAGAAAGTAAATGCGTAGCCTTTATATCGACTGTCAGCATAAAGTCTCCGATTCTGGACCTGCTTGTAGAAACCGTTTTATTTTCCGGAAGTTTGGTCCCATCTTTGAAACTGGTTTTCCTTATAAACAGATTTCAGCGTTGACAGGTCCTCTTTAACTGTCCTCCACTCCCCGTTTGGCTTTGGGTACCATAAAAATCCCGCTGTAGAAGCCTTTTGTTTTGTCTGGACTGCATACTTGTTTGCCACAGCTCCTTTTTTGTTTTTTCCATCATCTTCTTCACTTCGTCCTGCAGAATAGTGGGCCGGCCTTTCTGATATTTGTGGGCATAAGTGACGTGGGGGTAATGGTTTGATCTGTCATGGGCGGGGTTTGACCTCGAACGGAAATCAAATACCCGATCCTGAGAAACATCCCACCACCCACTGCTCTGCCCCTAGTTCCTGCCCACCACCTTCCAGTGATTTTGCCCAGGCAACCCCCCACTGGTGTGGTCCCGAGTGATGGGATGGCGCCCCATCCTATCTTCTTGAGCCTCTCCCCCTTCCCCTATTGCCCCCTTGTCCCTCTGTTTTTGTTTTCTTCTACTTGTGAAAGGGCCGCTATGGATTTATCCTCTTTGGGGTGGGGAAGGAGGGTCCTTGGTGACTCTATTAGGGATGCTATGTCTCACTGGTTTCTTTCGAGACATCTGCTGTTGTCTTTCCCTCCAAAGGCAGTAGTTTGACTGTTAGAGGTTTTTCCTAACTGCCTGTTGCACCAACCTATCGTTAGGGGTGTCCATCCTTTCTTCTATCTCTCGCTTTCTTTTTCCAGTATGACCTTTCTGGCCAACAGTAGTTTGCGATTCCAAGATATCCCCAGTTCCTCCTCATTGCTAACAGGGAATCCAAATCCACATTGCGGCTTAGTCCTAGCCAATGCTGCATCTCTCCTCATTTAGCAGGATATTTTGCCCGAAACATTGGCAGCTTTACGTTTTTGTCAGGTACGCAATCGCCTTTGGAACCCCGCCTGACTGTAGTCAAATCTAATGAACAATGGTTCATCTACTACTTTTCGTTGTTGCTTTTCCGAGGATGCAATTTTCGCCACTGCTGTTGACCAAGGAGGTCTAACCATCCAGGACTGCAGCCTGAAAGACAGAAGAAGCTGTTGCTTCTAACGTAGGGCAAGCCTCTTGGTACCGTCATCGAAGGGACTACTCCATTTTAACCTGATCCAAGAGTTATTCCCAGGGGCCTTAACCTTACTCAATTAGGGTTCATTTGTTTTCTAGAACGCAAAGGGAACCTTCGGTGTCCCGTTAATAATTTATTTCCTTTGCTTTATCATTGGAGGGGGTGAATCAAATTTAATGGGATCTATTAGATCTTAAGGAAGTTATCCCTCCCTTGCAATCTTTGCGTTTTACCGGTTGTTGCAAGATACGGATTACCGCATTGACATCGAACAAGGCAATTCATGAACGAAACACCTTGGTATCCCCCTTTCTTTAGTCCAAACCCCGCCTATTTTGTTTCCAATTCCAGGAAAAGGAAAAAAAAAAAGCATACTGGCCGGTGTTTGTGTTGTTCTTCCGAAAGGCTATTTGGAATTGACGAATCAATCAATAACCTCTGCATACGAGGCCAGAAAACTCTTGGTTTTCCCTCCTTCCCTCCGGTCTCTAAGTGTACCCAACTCTCCGTCCAAACGAGAGATGTTGTCTCGCCTCTATCTTCTGACAGACGGCCCACCTGGAATTCCAACGGCCGCCGCCTGCCCCTGACGGCCGGCGGCCCCATCTTTGATCTTTGCTTGGCCTCGCTGGTTGGCTCGATCCCAGATAGTCAGCAGGGGAACGGAGAAACGTCCCTTCACCTCTTTCTCTGCTCACGGATCTAAGGAGCGAGAACTCTCGTCTAGATCTTCCAAGTATGAAGGCTCCCGCTTAAAGAGAAGGTAACGTTCGTCGTTTATTAGCATTGGCAACGGTTTTCGAGCGTTCGGCGAGCCCTGCCTCGGCCTTGGTATCCATACGGACACTGCCCTTCCACGAACGTATCCCGCCGAGGTTTGCCAACTCTCTATTTTTTGTTACTTTTAATGAGGAGCCTTATCGTCCTTCTTACGTTATTTTTTGAATAACGGCCTTACGGGCGAAACTGGGACCTGCAATTCCGATCCTCCTGCTGCCACCTTTTCGGCCGCCAACGTCGATTTTACCAGAGGTCTCGCAGTTTTTGCGATCCCGAAACTGGCAACTCCGCCTTCGGCCCTGCTAGCTCGCCGGCGGTCCGTTACCTCTCACTCGCTTGTTTCGGCACCTCTTTGCGAACGGCTTATCGTCTGGCAACCTTGTGCTTAATAGCCACTGATTTTTTCCGACCTTCTTTGCTGGACTTGGTTGGAAATGACAGTCCTTCGTCCGAAGGAGAGGGAAGAATTGGATTCTTTCTCCTTCTTGGCCCCGAGGATCCGCTATAGGAACATCCCGAATCCTCCTCCAACGCTTTGAACTGGTCGCTCGGCCAAGTGACGTTAATCGGACTTAGCGATTGACGCCGAACTAGGAGGGGAAGAAGACGAAGAAAGGCGAAATCACACTTTTTCTTTTTGTCCTCCTCTTATTCATTCTCTTCCTCTATATCCTGTAACTTCTGCATTACAGTTTTCGCATTGACGGCTCAGAAGGCGTATTAGCGTCTGGGCTGGGTCAGCGAAAAAAGGCCGGCAGAATCGGTCTGTGACGTCCATCAACCCGCCTGCCACTCCAGAGTGTGACGTTATGTTGTGACGTCATCGCTCTCTGTAGGGAGAGACTGAGAAAAGGTTTCTGCTGGTAACCGCAACGTTTTGCTGCCAAATTAACCCTCCCGTTTCCTGCATCGCTTGCAAATTACTGAGTGGGATGGAGAAGCAGCTGGGCATTAATTTCCCATAAATTGGCAAGAGCCCGGGGGATGAGGTAACATTTTCAGTGCGCTTTGCCGGACCCTGCTGGAACCGTGACGTCCATATAAATGCGCAATCCTGACCATCCAAGGTTGGTATACGCCTGGTTAGGCCTAGCGCTGACCACGTACCCATCTAACCTATGCGCTTTTGCTGTAGCATGGAGCCGCTGGTAACAAAGATGGCAGGTGGGAATATCCCCTCCCCTCACTTTTGGCTGGGAAACAAAGGAGAGTGCAAATTATTCATAAAATTACCCAAGGCCCCCTCCTGACGTTTCCAGATACAGAAACCGCTAAGGAGAAACCCGAAGGGGGTTATGAAAGACAATTCCAAAAGGCAGGTGGAGAACACCTATGGAGCAGCCCTGGTTTATTAACCGGAGGGGGGGGGGGGGGGTACAAAAGAAAGCCGGTTAGGTTTGGTCATCCAAGATGGCGTCACCCCCGTTTCACCCATTTTCTTGTTTATTGGCTTTTCCCCATAGAACTTCCTTCCACTTGTTTTCCCCCAACCGACCCAACCAACCGCGACAAACAGAACACGGATTAGAAACCGTACATACGTTTTTCCCTGCTGCCACCCTACTAACACTGGTTGGATTGATGGATTCCCGTTCGACCAACCCGCGGTTCGGAACCTAGAACAAGGGAAGCCACCACTTGACTCCTGGGGCATTTGTTCCCTTTGTCTCCTCTTCGAAGCGGTTAAGACGATCCCCGAATGTTTGAGGCAAAATTCTCCATCATACCACGTATACACTACTTACCACACACTGATCACACTTGGAGAAAGAAAAGGAATGAAAAATAAAAAATGAAATGGATAAAGAACGGGCAAACTGAAAACCGTCTTTAAATGAGATAGGACAGTAACACGTCTTATCTTAAAGGCGGTAGGAAAATAACTGATGGGTCACAGGTAGCCGTGGGCATTCTGGGTATACATGCCCCGTGACCTGGTATAGATGCCATTAGTCCCTGGATCTCACAAGTGTAATTTTAATTCTACCGGTTTCCAGCTTGGCGCTAGTAAATCCTAATGTTAAGACCGAAGGTTTGTTTCGTGTATGAACAACTGCGATTTGACATCTAGTGCACTAACTAGATTTTTTTTCTTTCTTTTATTTAATAGATACACTTTAAAGGTAATTTTACCTTAAATACATATACAATATATGTATTTTTGTATAGAATTAACACCTACAAAAAAAAAAAATTAAAAATACTCATCTTTAGGCGTAAGAAAAAATAATAAGCCATTCCGAGATATAAAAGCCGGTATTACAAAAAGGCAAGAGTTGAATGATTTTTGGACTTATTTAGGAGCAGCGTCCAGAATTATGCATATACTCCCTTGTCATGGCTTTTATTGATTACGAAAAGGCATCTGACAGCCAACACCAAGATTATGGAAGGTCTTTTGATCTGCTGTAAATATCTGGACACGCTACAAGGGAATGTTATTTCACATTTGTAGTTTGCCCTTCCGAAGATTTCATAATATAAAAAAAAAGTGGTCAGACATGGAAGAAAAGGTTTGACTAACGATAAAAAACCTAACAGACTTACAGTTGACGAACGGTGTAGTTCGAATCATCAAACCACAAGAGAATTTTTAGGAAATTTGCTAAACAATGGATCACATAGGCCTATCTAGATGGTGGCCGGAAATAAAATAACAGGAAAATGGTTACAATTTTGGTTGGAAAAAAAAAAAGAAGTCACACAACTTTTGTTGAGTGCCGTTATCTTTATGATATTTACAGTCTTTTGTCCATGTTTTTACGGTCATCCCCAACGGGCTTGTACTAAACACGCCACAAAGTTGGATACATACAGTTAAAACCAAAAATCCCCAAACGGGCTTGTACTAAACACACTGCAAAGGTGGAGACACACCGAGTTTATTATTATTATTATTATTATTTGTTAAGTTTTTGGATAAGCCATTCGTTTTTCTTTGTACTTTATATTCTTCGAGGTATTTCAGGATGCTAAATAGTAGATACATGTCGAGTTAAAACAAAAAATCCCCAACGGGCTACTACTCAACACGCTGTAAAAGTTGGATACATTGCGAGTTGAAAGAAAAAACTCCCCAACGGACTAGTACTAAACACGCCACAAAGTTGGATACAAGGGTACAAACCCGCTTAAAATTTACACTGGTGTCACTATCTAGGAAATATTAATGTGACTTTTTTTCCGTGACATTTTTACCTGGATTCATCGAGAGAGAGGGCTGAAAATAAAGCTGAGGTAACAGAAGTACAAAAGGATGAATTAACTCTCCGGAGAAAGTACTTAGGAACAATGAATTATATTCAGCGCAGGTTCTCTCGAGTTGAAACTTAGGTCAAGACTTAAAAAGACAAGGCAGACAATGGGTAGCTGAATAAGGTCAGGAAACTACACATAAAAGATGAAAAATAAGTGGTACGATCCGTAATATTACATAGATATAACACGAATCTTGGTATGACTAATAAAGCACATCTACATTATTTTGTCGATTTGAGGATAAAGCTTTAAGAACACTAAGAAGCATAACATACGTATCAGAAACGATATCATAAGGGAAACTATAAGTCCCATATGTACATAGAATAATGAAAGGAATATGGAGGTAGCCTGAATATGCCCTTCGTTGAACCAGTATTACAGTGCATGAGTGTCAGGAATCCGGGTAAAAATGTCATAAGTAGAAAAGTCACGGTAAAAAAAAAAAACCCATTAATCTTTAATAGACAGTGTACCCAAGGGTCAATTTTAACCCCGTAATATCCCTGTCCACCTTTACTGCTTGCGTGTTTAGTACTAGCCCGTTGGGAATTTTTTGTTTTAACTCGGCATATATGCATTCACCTTTGTGGCGTGTTTAGTACTAACCCATTGGGAATCACCATAAAAAAACAATCTTAAGACTGTAATATCAAAAAGATAATGAGACCCCCCCCCCCCCGGGGGAAATAGTGAATTCTTTCCTTTGAAATTATTACCCATCACCATAGATTAATGTGAATTTCTTTCATAGCCAAAAATGTGACTTTTTCTGCCTTTTTTCTCGGCCACCAGTGTCAGTTGGACACCTGTAAACACCAGAAAAGTTGCAGAACTTAAAAGAGTCTTAGGGCCCTTTCACACTATGTCGTACGTAAATGCGACACGATGTCGGACCTACATGCGACTAGCAGTCGACTATTATCTCTAATGTACCTTTACACACTATGTCGGTCCGGCATCGCATTACAGCCGACAGGCCCCACTGGCCATGTCTGGTGCTGCACCCAGACGCGATTGCAGTTGGCCATTGCCTTCAATACGTGTCTTCACACTATGCGATTTTTTCCTGCATATACTTGAAAACATTTGAGGGATATAAATAGTGTTATTCCCGTTGCTGAATAACCACTGGTTCCATGCAACGAAAAAACACCATACAATAATAATAATAACAATAGTGCTATTCGTAAATAAGAAAGAACTACAGGTATAGATGGCTTGAGTATAAACTACTGAGAAATGATTTACTAAATGATTTACTGTTTTTTTATTAAGGTTAAATATACGTTTTAATACTGAAATTATTAGGTTATCGGCAGATTATTGATATAAAAGAGGACTAAAAGCTTTTTATTTCGATAAAGTATAGTATTTTTTTAGAAGTTTTTGTAGTTAACACTTACGTTTTATTTACATTAATTAATGAAACAGAGAGAGATATGGATTTTTTTATATCAAAGTAAAAGATTTTAGTTTTTTATATAGATATATCACTTTATACTTTTGATAAATAGAGATGTTTCAGCTAACACTAGTTGTTTTCATTTCTCCTTTTTCATTTCTATATGGAAAAGCAGATTTACAAGGAAAGGTCCATATTATTTCCTCTTACTTGATGGTAACTGCCGGTTGTTGTGCTGGCGAAATATCATCTCTGAATGTCGTATTTCTTTTAGAAACTGGTTATGCAGACGTGATAAGAGTTCCTCAAAGGTTGTTTTAGACATTCTGAAGTAATTGCAAAATTTATCATTATCTCTCTTCAGCTCCTCGAAAATTGTGGCAAATGCACCGTACAAGTGCCTTTGTGTATTCAAAGGGTGTACCAAGTGAATTCTAGGTTTTCTATTCTTTTTTCTCAAATGTAATAAATAAAGACAATAATTTTCTCCTCCTGTCCATCTAGTCACCACTAGAGGCTGAGAGCAGACTGCAAGCGCTTGTCAAAAATTGGGTCACTTTGTGCGGCAGTCGGACAAAATGTACGATTTGCGCAATTTTGTGTCGCATTTAGATCCGGCACTGCAATCGTATCTTGGTGCGACAAGAATCGCATAGTGTTAGACCTACACGTGGATAATGATTGGTGTCCGTGTGGCAGATAAAACTAGAAACAAACTGAGCTATTTACATATAAGAAACCAGGCCACATTTCGGATTGAAATGTGATGGTCATGAAATCCGGCGTGAAGGACAATCCATCGATTTTGTCTTTCTTTTGAGAGAGAGAGAGAAAGCTTTGTTTGTGACCTTGCCCCCAATTCTTCGTGAATAATCGCGAAAAGAGGAAGTTACAGCGTAGCGAAAATGTAAAACGATATGGAAATAATCATGAGGTGAAGTAAAAACAGTTTCATAAAAAAAAAAAAAAAAAAAAAATACGATATATCACGCAACAGTATGGAAACACGTCTCGACAGGAGTTTCAAATCATTAACGCTTCAAAAATTACAAGATACGTAATTTAATCTCGTTGAAATGTCTGGGTATTATAGCAAACCCCAACCGTCACAACCGGCCCCCCCCCCCCCTTTTTTTTTTCTCTCTCCCTCTGCTCGTGAGAAAGCATCCAAAGACAAGCACGATTCGCGCTCAGGGAATAAAAACGTTAACAGAACCTTTATCCCCTCTCCACAAAACCATAAAGCAAACCGTGCGCGCGCATGCAAGCACGCCCAAAGAACATCACACATATAGAACTAAACTTAGTTTTAGACAGACATGCGCGATGTAACGTCGTTCACTGAAGATAGTCATAACCCTTTTATCTCTTTCATCTTAGATAACAAAGGTATGCTACCGGTTTCGTCAGCCCAGAAAGAAAAATCTGGAATAATAACCACGACGATAACCAACAAATCATGACGCAACCATGAGAAGCAGAATGGTTCAAGATGAGTCAACAGACGGCTCTGGAGTGGAGAAATTCGCGCCAAAAACAGTTAGTCGCACCTAGCAGGGCAACGGCCATATTCATGATTTGAAACATCTGATTCCACATCAGTCGCCTTCGTCTCAAACGGTGTGTGCTGTTATCGTACACCGGATATGTCGCTATACTCATCTGGTAAATCTGTCATCGCTTACCTTTTAAAAGCATATATTTTTTTTTTATTTTAAATCACCTGAGTGACTTTCAGATATGCGGTGTCACTGAAAATATATATATTCTTGCATCCTGTAGTACTAGCCGACAAACTCTGCGTCATTTAGCCGGTATTTCTGACAAAACTGGCGCCTCTTATCTTCCATCTTGCAACGATCTCCACTTGACGAAATATACTTCTGTAATTGCGCAAATAAAAGAATAGCGTTGCCTTTTCTAGGCAAATTTATGCAGTGGGTCTCAAATAAAACAGCAAATGTGTTCGTGTGACAATGCCTTAAAATTAAGGGTAAGTTTATTAACCTGTGTTCTGACACATGACCGAAATGCTGAAATAATAATTTTGTATCTACAGGTCTCAAAAAAAGTATTAACACAAAACATAACACGATATTAGATTTTGTACCTGCCATTTATCAACTGTGGAGTGCAGATGGTTGATTTCAGTTAATTTATTTTGCAATACAGTCGATATTTTTCTTATTCTATGACTTCCACTGAAAATCTGTCTTTATATGAGTTGTTCAACAATGTAAGCAAACTTGATAAAAATCTAGATAAAACCAGATTTAATATATTGATATTCCCCGTGAGCGGGTAGTGCCGTCAGTGCATCTCATGCGGTGCACTGTGGGGATTACTTTTAAGGTTCTTGACAGCGTGCCTTCGGCCCCTAACTGCAACCCCTATCGTTCCTTTTACAGTACCTTCTTTCATATTCTCTTCCATCTTACTTTCCACCCTCTTCTAACAATTGATTCATAGTGCAAGTGCGAGGTTTTCCTCCTGTTACACCTTTCAAACCTTTACTTTCAATTTCCATTTCAGCGCTGAATGACCTCGTAGGTCCAAGTGCTTGGTCTAATTCTGTATTCAGTTCAACTCAATATATCAATATTCAACAAACACAGGAACAGGTCGTAATTTCTTAGATGATCCCATGACCTCTGTTAAGGTGTAGTACCACTTGGCATGCAGACCATGGCACACTGTAGCCTGTGTTGAACTGAATTGAATGAGTATGAATCTAGGCCAAGCACTGGGACCCATGAGGTCATTCAGCGCTGGAATGAAAACTGTCAGTAAGAAGGTTTGAAAGGTGTAACAGGAAGAAAACCTCAAAGCAGTTGCGCTAAGAAACAATTCCTGGGCGAGGGTGGAAAGTAAGATGGAAGAAAGGGACTATGAAAGGGGGTACAGTGAAAAGCATGAAAAGGGTTGCAGCTAGGGGTCGAGGGGACGCAGCAAACCAAGGTCTAGACCTTACTGCAAACGACCTTAAGCAATGCCAACAGTGCACAGCATGAGGTACACTGACAGCACTGAACACCATGCTTGGTGTCACTATGAAATGAAGCCTGTAGTCACCTCGAAATGATTATAAAACTGAATGTCTACGAAACTGACCTATTGGTCTAAATAAAATATTTTTTTAGTAATCCAAACTTTTCTGGTTTGTTCCTCTCCACCCTCGTTGTGACTCACATTAATCAAATGACTGTCAGGTGCTAATTCACCCCTTGAATCAATTATCGCACATTGAAACCAATCAAAAGTCGTCGGTCCAACGCCGCCGTCCTGGTTAAGACAATGCTGTTGACCACAGACCAAAGCTTTGTAGTTTTAACAGCCATTAAAATTTAAAGAAAGTATTGCTTTCGAACTGAGGTACAGTGAAAGAAATTTATTTTAGTTCAGTACCCGATGAGAATGATTACTACATAAGCCCTTATCTAACCAGGACAAAAAAAAAAAAAAAAAAAAAAAAAACAAAAAAAAAAAAAAAAAAAAAAAAATATATATATATATATATATATATATATATATATATATATATATATATATATATATAGGATTAAAGGATGCGGGGGAGGAAGAGGCAGTTTGTGTTAAACCCGAAAAAAAAATTCAAGGAAGATACAGAATCGTGTTTAGCCATGTGAAGCAAGGTCGTCGTCCGGGAACCTGCGTTTCGCCAAGTTGACGAAAATAATTCGTACATTAGGCCTATAGGCTTATTGTCTCTTTGGATCGCCGCCAACAGCAAGCTTTAAAATGAGACTATGCTTAAGTAGGTCAACGCACCAGGCTTCGCTTAAAGACGGTTCCCAAAAGCTCCCTATTTAACACTTTCACACTGAAAATCCCAGGAATAGCAGTTGCTACGTATCAAGAAGCATTCCACGTTTACGTTGCACGTGATCACAAAGCAGAAGACAAGCAAAAGGCACAAAACAAAGGAGGCAGAGTTTGGGAAGACGGTGCAACAACCTGTCGTGCTATTCGGTCATCCTACTCAATACTCATACAACTCCCGGGCAAGGCAGAGTACGAAAGGTACACGCAGAACAAAATCTATAAATACCAGGGCAACCTGCCTTAAAACACTACAGGGGGGCGTTACACACTCTACGGTCACCAACTGTACATAAAAACATTTTTAATACAAAGATACTCATAATATTACAAGATCATTTGGTCATGATTTAATCTGGTTTAAACATCGAGTATGTATGTGCAATGTCTGAGAGCGAGTAAATTCACGCGCTTACGTGAGCAAGGGTCTATTGCTCTTGCTTCATATCAACAAAGCGTGGCGTACTGAGATGAGGTAAGAAGAGAGAGAGAGAGAGACTGGCGGCCAGCACTGGCTCCCAGCCATGACACACCACAACGCACGTATGCTTGAACCACTGAGCTACATCATGTGACCGCTTGAATCCTCTGCTTGCAGTCGCACACAAGGCGCGTCTTTCTTAATCTTCGCGTCATAATCCCTTTTAGCTTTCATATCATCGTACCCGTATCCACAAGCTAAATATAAATGACTTTTGACTGTCGATAATTCAGAAGTTCTACAAAGGACGTGAGATGACTGCCTGGTGCAATATAAGTACGTCTTCCTTCTTGTCCTTTTGACAGGGTCTAGGGCTCACGTTACCTCCAAATATGGCGTTCGAACTGTCATCTCACCCTTGTACCCCCAAGCTCCTTCAAACGTTTATATATACTATAGTGTTTCTAGGCATCGCCATCTTGAATTGATGGCGATGATCTAAGACCTTAATTATCCTCTTTCATCAAAAGTCCTATTTTCATCTCTATACCCGGCTCCGTCAAGTACTACGATGTGAGAAGAGAAAAACTATCCCAAATAAATGAACCGGTAAATAAACAAACACATTGCGGTACACTGCGCTGAGGCATAAAGATGAAATAAAATACCTAAAGCACTGCATTCCAGAGAGAGAGAGCATCAGCTCAAGGGCTATAGGAGCAGGCCAAACCTTTCCTACTGCTGTACGTCAGAAATTGGAATTACCCGGTCCAACTCGAAGCCCAATCAACTAGGAGGTAAAAGAAAAAAAAAAAAAAAAAAAAAGAGAACTCTCTCTCTCTCTCTCTCTCTCTCTCTCTCTCTCTCTCCTCCTCTCTTACTCTCCTCTCTCTCCTCCCTCATCTCTCTCACACACTAAATTAACGTTCAAATTGACGCTTACGATAACAGACTGATAAGGTAGTACCTCTCAGTGATCAGTCATTGCAATAAGGATCACATATTTTCTTATGTCAAGAAACATAATTCGACGTGAAATATAAATCCGTGTCTGTCTGTCGAGTAAATTATATAAAAATAACTATTTGAATCCATCATGTTTATTTTAAAAGGTTATACACTCTACGCCCAATTTCTGGGTGTATATTGAAGCATTAAGAAGGTCTTATAACGTACTGGCAAGTAATGACTATATGACAAATGCCAGCAGAGAGAGAGAGCTTACGCATCTCATGAAAACTTGAAACACCTGTGGGGTGATGCTCACACTCTTTAGTAACTATAATTGTGACGATAAATGTTTTGAAATAACATACTCAAATACATCCCACAATTTGACTAAAGACCAAGTAACCTCCATCACTGGGAAAAAAAAAATCTGGACTTTGCATCAAAATCTGTCACCTTTACCTGGCCCGCCGACCCACCCACCCACGAAATCTCTGAAATCTGTATTTATCTTTGTAAGTTATGGACTGACAAAAAAGGACGTGGGAGAGAGGAATTTAGACCGATTAGAAAGTTTGGTGGCCACTAAACCTAGAAAAGGCAACTTCAGGGAGAGAATACTATTTTCACCATGGTCTAGAAAAGGACACACATACTTTTATTAGTATTTGTAAAAATTTAATAAATGGATAAAAAATGCAAGAATAAAAATGTTATAACAAGAGACCAGATCTATTAGGCCTAACTATTGAGATTAATTTGTTTTTGGATGTCACTTAGGCTACGTGTTACTTTTTTTTAAGCAAATCTACATTTCTAACAATTTTCCTCGCCATTAATAGTCACCCCCACCGAAATATATAAACCATCAGCCCTTTCCTTCTTCGGGTTAGGTTAGGAGACCAATCTCCTTAGGTTAGGTTAGGTGAGGCTGGTTCCTAATGTTTTCCAAGATTAAAGAAAAAAAAAACTATGAAAAGTATACAATCCGATAAATTGAACCTAAAATACTAAAAATATATTAATTATCAACTTCTGTATAACTTCAAGAACACTACAAAGCTCCATGAATGTGCATACCTCTGCAATTCCCACCCCCTCCTCACAAAAGTATTTCAACTTAACCCTCCTAAATTTAATTGTATATTTACCTTACGCACAGGAACCCCTCCACCAAATGCCACTTTATTTAATCCCATAACTTTCCGAGGTAAATCGAGCACATACAAACAATCAGACGAAATTAAAATGGGGCCACTTTCTAAACTCTGCGGGCGCTTGCTGGCAGATGGCCCTAATATTTTTTTTTTTTTTTTTTTTTTTTACAATATGTCAAGTAATGCGAAAATCAATACCTGCTAGCTTTGGACAAGCAAAATCCTTTTGCGTCATTGTGTGTGTGTGTGTGTGTGTGTGTGTGAGAGATGAGAGAGTGAGAGAGAGAGAGAGAGAGAGAGAGAGAGAGAGAGAGAGCCATCACGTCCACACAGTTAAGTTTGTCAAGATGACTTGATTACATTTATCGACCGTCTGTGTACACAACCTTCATACAGAAGAGCTATAAAACCTTAGTCAATTACAATCTGAGGAAGACTGGGTAAAGTTATCTGTAAGAGCCCAGTAACATTTAAAGCAAGTTTAGGGGAACTGAGCGTCCACAGGTAAAACTAAAATATGATACGAGTGAAAATTGGGGTTACAATTCGTAGCATAATTCCCCCTCCTCCGTCATCGTCAAGGACACTCAGTGGTGATCGATGAATGTCAAACTCGAATATGTGGACTCTCACTTCGGCAACACTGGGAAAGCACAAATTATTCCTTCCTTGGTAAATTTACCTTCCTGGTGAGTGCATGATTAAGGGGACCTTGTACACACTGCGAGTAATTATTTGTCATCGTTTATCTTGCTTGCAATTCCTTGTAATTATTTCAAGATAGTGGCGTTCAAGTTTCTTTGAAAATAAAAAGTTAATTTATTCAGAATATATGAGACTAAAATCGTCATTCGTATGGCTTAACATTCCTCGTAATTACTTTAAAATTGTGGTATGCAAGCTTATATATATATATATATATATATATATATATATATACTATATATATATAAGTAAACCGATTCAGAATAATGTAGGACTAAAAAGACTCCTTGAAACACCACACCTCATGGCACGAGCGCAACTATATATAGGTCTATCTAAGCGAAATCAAGAGGTTAGTGTCCTTTAAGACATCGAGTCTTCCCCTACACTTGAGAAAATTGCCAAGTCACCATTACCTGACAGTCAGCAAGCCAAGCTCAAGCCAAGCATTAAAAAAAAGCGACTCTTCGCTACGTGGCTCCTCATCTCCATGCAAGCATAGTACCCAGTCTCTCCCGAACTGGCAGTACAGAGGCGTTTGTAAATTCTAGCCACACATACACAGTGACGTCGATAGCCCTGAGTCGCCTTGGGTAACCAAAAAGATCACGTAGGCCAAAACTGCATCATCATCATAATTATTATTATTATTAATACATAGAATGAGCCTAAAAGGCCGAATGGTATGCGGCACCATAATATAGCACCATAGCCTTGGTTAAACACGAAATAATCCCAGAATTCAAATACGTTTCATTGCATAGGACTAAAAGCAAAATGGCCTCCATATACCGTGGATATAATCGGTGGACGAACGCATCTAACAGCCGAATGGAGGATATATATAAATAAATTCTTTTGTTGATATTTCAATATCGAAAGTAGGTATGCGCACTATCGTAAATAAAAATATTGCTTGTAAATATTTGCGAATTTATATTAGGTTTGAACACATTCTCTCTCTCTCTCTCTCTCTCTCTCTCTCTCTCTCTCTCTCTCTCTCTCTCTCTCTCGTGCAACCAGGGCAAAGGCAACTACGCCCCTGCAAAACCTTATGTATTGTACGCCCATAACTGTCACCACCCATAACCAGATCCCTCAAATACAGGATAAAAACTTTCCCCCCACTTGTTTTTCGTTTCTTTTCCTTTTCTTATAATCTGATTTTAACGAACTAAGGAACAACCCCCCCCCCCCACACACACCCCTAAAGGAGATATTGGTCTAACGATTCACAGCAGTCTTAAAGGGCTAACGTTCATAAACCCCCAAGTCCTTCCCTTGCTGGCTATAACCCACATTAGTTGACTAACTATTAGATAAATGAAATTCACTGCTCAAGTACTTGACTATGAAATCAAATCTGGGAACTATCAATAGTGAGACGAGAGTCTTATACACTGGACTGCTTAATTTTACACACACACACACACACACACACACACACACACACACACACACATATATATATATATATATATATATATGAAGATAATAGGCCCATAAAACACTATTTGAACGTTGCAACCATCTATTTCGAGCGCTTCCTTCATTGCTCCTGATCACGATGGTGAAATATGAACGTAGGATGTCTTACAAGAGTATATATATATATATATATATATATATATATATATATATATATATATATATATATATATATATTATATTTGTATATATAGTATATGATATATATTATATATATGTGTGTATATGATATATGATATATATATATATATTTCACCATAAAGAATATGTAGGTGCAGTAAGTCTCTATTGGTATGCAGGTGACAGATGACCCAGGAAGGATGGTCATTAAATAATAATATATAGTGCTAACAAACAGTTCAATTCCATCGATACCACTGAAGCATCTTCAGTACCACATGGCCTTGGCTGACAAACCCCCAATGCCAGCCACGCCCCTTTTCTTACCCACTTCGATCAACTCTTCCTCAGTGTCTCGTTCAAATGGCCTTTCTGGCCTGTGCTTACTCCATTCCTTGAAATATCACATTTTTATCAACTGTTATCAATATTACTTAAATATGCATGCTAATTATATCAAGCGAAAGCGTGTACCTTACTTTTTTTGATGACGCAGAAATACGATTGGCAATATCAAAAGCATTAAATTTAACACCTGTAATACCAAATTTGTTTCTACAAAGGACTAGATCTACTAACTTTTAAAATACACAAATACTTCGATTTGCAACAAACTTAAGACGATTTTGGTTAAGCAGGAAAGAGAATTTAGTTCACTACAGCCTAGTTTGGTTATTAAAAAAACTACCTGTATAATATAGGAGAGAGAGAGAGAGAGAGAGAGAGAGAGAGAGAGAGAGAGAGAGAGAGAGAGAGAGAGAGTCCCAAGTCACGATGACTAGCAAAATACAAGAGCCGAAGGCAGCAAGCGGAACAGTGCGTTCCTGGAGTAGCCAAGTCTAAATATTAAATAAACCTCCAAGGTGACTAACTTTAAATGTCTCCGAGGCATTGATTAAAACGCACAAACACACACACATACACATACACTTCACTGAAAAATGTACCCAAACTCTAGTTTCTGGATTTTCAAAAACTATAATTTAGGCAAATTTCTCCAAAGATATTGATGAAATATTGGCAATTTTCCCGAAATATTTCCTTAGTCTTTATTCTCCCAGTAAAAAAATAATTAAATGGTTAGATTATTATAAACTACACACACGGGAAAATAGCAACTTAAGCCTAATGCTGGAATTCCAGGACGATCTACAGCCGGCGTAAAAAGAAGAAGAAAAAAAGTTCGTAAAGTGTTGTAAAGTTTAGATTCCGTACGATTCATTCCAACCACCGGTTAACGATTACTAGTACCACTCACTCGGAATAAAACTGTACCAATTAAGCCACGTCAGATCACTCAGAATCGCCTCGCTGGGACCCATCACCGCCGAAAGACCGGCATTCAGAACCGCTGTTCCGGACACTTCTATTTTTCAATATATGCAAATACATTGCTGCGTATTAAACTTCATGCATATATGCTATACTTATTTACACATGCGTAAATAAATGTATGGATACATATGCATATAGAACCATTTTTCACACCTAAATATGTACATATATGTACTTACAAGTAACGCAAAACAACCCATTACTCCTTGCTACGTGACTGACTGAAAACACCCACTTACTACTACAAATGCAGACGTATACCCCTTGAGAATCTCCACTTTACCTGTCTGAAGATCATGTTGTTCTTGGAGTGCGCGGAGAGGCCTCTTACACTCAAATGGCCCGAAGGGGAGGTCAAACGACTGAGAGTCCTGGAGTAGCAGGGATTCGCTGGAAACGAGCTTCCTAGCCTTACAGCTGACCGAATAACCGATCCCATCGCCATGGTTACGTTGCTTGTCGCGATGTGGCCGGAAAACGGACGAACTGGTCGCCGTCGCTTCAGAACCTGCCACAGTTCACTCTTTATATAACTGTTCGCTCGTCATACGATAAGATTAAGATGGTTCGCGCGACCGAGCATCGATCTTAACATTCGAAATGCTATGTTGTTTTGATTCGTCGTACAACATTTTTAATCAATGCGAAATTCAAGGCAGAAAATGCGTAATTATATGTTGCATACACGCGACTGCTCAGGCATTCCTCCTATAATAATAAAGTTGTACCTAAACATTGCTCTGTCGGCCAATTGTAATAAGATCATAAGACGTCCATTGGTTCTGATTGGTTGAAGGACAGACGTTGCCAAGTATCACGATTTGGTGTTCTTGTTCTTCCTCCCTCCTGAAAACCATACCTTCAGGGATACTACAATGAACTGATCATTTTTAAAACAGTAATGGAATTATACTAAGCATTTTCCTTGAAATTCGTCAGAGGAACATGTTTTAATTCCTCGAAGAGCGTACATTGAACATATTTTCGGGTACGATCGATGAGCGAAACAGCCATATTTGTAAACACTGAAAGAAAGGCCACCAGTAGCGATTTTGTGGGGTCGTAAATACTATCAGCTGATTCATAAAAACTCTTGTTTCATTTCTGTTGTTGGCGGATGTGACATGAATATTAATGTCTTTATAGGTGATTTATGAAGCTTAGTTTTAATAAAATTTATTAGTTTTATAAAATTACATCATATTGGTAAATAATGAGAACGAGTTCCAGTAGTATGCAAATAACATGCCGTTTATTTTTGTAAGTTTAGTGATGTGCTAAACCATTCCAAAAACTATTTCTTTAGTAGATCATAAAACTACAGATTCTATAATAAATCAACAAAAAACTTTCAATTCATTTTGGCTCATGATTACAGCGACCGTGGTGGCCTGTCACTTTATGCCCAGCTGGTATGAGTTCAAGTGCTTTTTTACTCAGCTGAAAACTTCTCGGTGCGAATTACTGTTCGAATTTATTGACGAGTTGTGACTACGTGTTTATAAGTTGTATAGGAATCTGGTATGTTGATTAAATTTATATATTTTTCGTTGAATAACTTGTCACTGTTTATGTAGGTACATCTCGACGCCTTTATTTGATTAAAAGTCGTTTAAATATTTCATTTGCAGCGAATAAGCGCGTTCGAATGATTCGTTAGTTTAGCACCGCCAGAGTACTGTGAATGTTGGGGGTAGTGGAACGCCGCCAGATCCTGGCTGGTTGGCGTTGTCAATGTACACCAGAAACTACGCAGGCTCACTTGCCAGTCCCTTGCCAGTCGAGTTATTTGCCTATTGTATGCTTTATGTGAAGCCTGGTAAGCGGAAGTCGCGAAATCTTAATAACTAAGAACGTAGCAATAGTTCCTGAAGGGTTTTAAACACGGCAGGACCGCCTTCACGTTAGAGGGAAGCTGTGATCGCCAATTATATTTGTAAGTGGAAGAAGGGTCGCAGGAAGGTCGCGCTGTTGTTGTTGTGTACCAGGGGAGGTTGCAAGTCAAAGTAACGTCGCAATTGCAAGTGCCATAAATTCTCGCTTAACCCTTTACATTTGGGATGATCGTGGCCGTTTGCTCTCCCATCTTATCGTGTCGTCCCCGTGCTTCTCGACGGTTGTGAAAATGGGTTAGCTCTGTACTGGAACGTGTGAAATAGAAGTGGTTTTTTCCATCCCGTCCGAGCTTTTGTCTTATCGCTTTGTCCGAGATCATCTCGTACTGTTGTTGCAAGTCCACCTTTCTTCAGTTGCACGTAGCAGTATGTAACTCATGCCTTTCAATGTTTTTTATAGCTGTTAAGGACTGTGTCACGGGCACTGAGGTTAATTTCCTTCATTTCCTTCATTCCTCCTTTCCCACTCTAATTTATGACACTTGTTTTGTCTTGAAGTCTTCTTTCCCATTGATAAGCTGCACTCGTGAAGGCAAAGGCTGTTTAGTTAACTGGTTACTGTATTGAGTGTGTGGGTAACTCTGACAGGATATTTTCAAAATAGGTACTTGACAATGTTCCTTATGCTTAAGAATGTAGGTACATAGCTATACTACCCTACTAGGTATATAAATACTACACACACACACACACACACACACACACTACTAAATGTACTATATAGGCTATGATACTTCTAGCACATGCCAAATTTATTATCAGAATGGTTGAATGATGGTAGATTAGTAGCCTATAGTACCTACTAGTTTGATATTTTTTTTTCTTTTTTCAGAGGCTATGGTATAGTAAACAGGGGGAAGGTAAATAATACCTAAGTTGTGCATACCTACCTATATGGCATAGAAGTTGTGAAAGCTTGAATAATTTTAAGAAACCAACGTATGTTTTTAAGCTGTTCTAGACTGTTCCAGACTGCTGGGACATTTGGAGGTGATAGACATACCTAGACACTCACAGCGTGTGCATTCTTCTAGATTACAGTGGGAGCTGTATTTTTTATTTGTTACGTAATGATCACCCACCTTTTTCAGCCAATTGAAGCTCAGGAAGTTCATATATTAAAAGATATAACTGGATGTTTATTTTACTTTTCTCGTTTTTCACAATGTTTTTGTCACAAAATCAATGACTGTCATATGTGTGAGAAATGTTGACGGATATTATTAATATATTTTATATCATAGAACATGTAGTGTGACTTTATCAGTGGGGAATTATGATAGTCCCTTCTATTAATAAATGCTTGGGTAGATCTATATAACTACTCCGCGGCGAGGTAGACTATGACATTTGACGTTTTTCTACCTACAGTATTAACGTGATTTGTTAGTACTTGCGTGATCTGATATTTAATATGTGACTGCCAACAATAGCTACACAGTTAGTAACATGGTACCGAGGCTAATCCAGTTTCCCTGAATTTCAGTGTGAAAATGGACTTATTTCTGTCTTCACTAAGCCTATAATCTCTTAAAGTGAAGGTTATGGCAGAAAAGACTGAAATTAAGAGAAGTGAGATGTATGCTTCAAAAAGAAAAGCGTTGATTTATATGAAAATGAATTAGCTAAGAAAGGTTTAGGCTTTTACAATGACACATTGATTTCTTGTCAGAAACAGGTAGTATCAGAATTATTTGGAGTTCTTATCATCAAGTGTGGCTGTGACTTTGGTCTTTATGTCGCATGACAACTGCGAAGGACCACAGTTGGAAGTTGTGGGGGTGTGTTTTGGAAAAATCAAAGATAGTGATAAGCATCAAGAATAATTGTGAAATACACTGAAAGCACATCAGATGTACCTACCGGTAGTGGAAAATAGACCGAACAAAATCAGATGCTTCATAAGAAATCTAACCTCACTTAGGATAAAAGTTTTTATCCATTACCCCTCACGTGTTATACTGAGTGGCTGTGTAGCGTATGGTATTAATGGGCTTCTTGAATATTCATTATCTGAATACATATGTCCGTTTGCCTCAAAAAAGTAGGAACAGCATGGATATAATAATGTAAATGCAATACTATTTAGAATGGTGTTTGGTCATATTTGTTGACATTATTTCCATTTATGTACAGACAGTGGTCCCCCTGTATTCGTGGGGGATGCGTAGCAGACCCCCCCCCCCCCCCCCCCGCCCCCCCCCCCCCCCCCCCCCCCCCACCGTGAATAGTTAGAACCCGCAAATAGTTGGATCCCCTATATATTGCTTTAAACCTCCTATTTTGTTAGTTAAATCTTAAAAAAAAAAACACTAACAATTTTTATAGTACCTGTTTTTTTTAACTTTTTAATAGTTTAATCACAAAAAGTGCATTTTATGATGAAATTGATAAATAAATAAAAAAAACATTAATTTGTGGATATTTCTCATAGAAAAATACCGTGAATAGGCAAATTTTCCCCGAATAATGAGGGGGAAATGTTCCAGAGAGAAATCCGTGAATGCGTGAGTCCGCGAATACAGGGGGTCCACTGTATATTGTTTTAATGAATTTGTTCCTGTTACTCATTAATTTTAAGTTATAGTTGACCCACTTTGTTATTATCATGTCTGATTGAAAAGCTGTACATTTTCTTGAAAGTGATATACTTTTGCAGCAAAATGCCAAGCTTGCCAGAGGCTGTGGATATGAAGTATGGGGATGAATGTCCTGATGCACAAGTAACTGAAGTCGCTTGTGTTGCCCTGACTCTCAAGCGTTCTGGCCGACAGCGGTTGCCATCAGTTCTCATCCTCTCTGAATGTGATATTGAAGAAGCTGGTGATGAAGAGGAGGTTGAGAAGAAGTGTGAAGGAGTCAGAGAGTTGGATTTATCCCGAAATAAACTCAAAGAATGGGATGAGGCAAGTATTGTGCTGTACTATTTGAAATAAACTTGTTACCAGATATTGCTAGCTGTAAAATCCATTATTGTACTGTGTACTGATATTTTAGGTTGCAGGTTTCAGTAAGTGATATTTAAGAAATAGTTCTCTCCCAGCTTACCAATTGAATCATTTGGTCATATGTCTATGATAAGTGGCAGAATCCAATATGTCACAAAGACCCTTCAGTTTAGCATAGACCTGGATATTCATGATATGCCATAACTAAGAGTAGTTAGAATATAATTTGCAGTGTAAGATGTAAATCAAAATTTTCATTCAGTATAAGAAATTTATCCACAATATACTTCGCTTCTAAAAGTTTAGGCAAGCAGAAAACCATCACAGTAATATAACTGATAAGTTAAGAATTAGGCAAACTGAGGTCTGATGAAGTGAGATCCTACCAGGCTAATGTATCCTGCTGTGTAATATAAAAATAAGAAAGTAGAACAATTCACTAGCTGTTTTATATAGTGAATAATGGGAGTGAATAAGCCATCATCTGTGTGCTTATCACAGCTTTTCATATTTAGGATCATCTGCCTAGATTTGAGATGTTTCTCTAGATAGATTTAGGCTCTTATTTTTATTACTGTACTTCCATTGACACGTTTCACTGTCCTATATCTTTCTAAAAATAAAGTTACATGTACTGTACTACTTCCTGTTAGTGACAGCTAGTTGATTCGTATGTTTTGCACGGTAGAATTAGCATCTAAACCTATTGTTAGGCTGAAGGGTTAGTTAGTATCCTTGGATATGCGCAAAATAAGATTATCACTACAATATTAGATTTCATATTTTTTTGGATTGTCAGATTTATTCATTGTAAGATATAAATTTTTTTTAGTGCATTTTTAGATGATGGGCTCGACTTGCATGCTACAGTACATATATAGCAGGATTTTTTATTTACCAAAATTAAGTAGGCCCTAAAGCACCATCAGTTTTGATCATAATGATGATAATAAACATACTTATATAGAATCACTTGTGTTAAAAATCGGGTTTGATGCCTTTTAAGAATTTAATATGCTGTGTACAAGAGAATCATCTGAAAGTCTAAACTACATAACAGAAGAGCTGAACAGCGAAAAGGACTGACTGACCAATTATTTTACTAAACACAACACATTATAGTGAATCAAAGTCAATGAACAAATGTATGAATGGAATCAAATGGATGGCACATCCCAATACTAATGGGAAAAAGCAGTGGTAGCCCTGGGGTGTTCAGTACCATAGCAGACTTTGATGTCAAATGAAGGAATGACATTTCACCTTTCAAGTTCTTAGCAGTTGTTATGTATGGGAACCATGTACACAGAGTAGGCTAATAATTACGATGTGGAGATACTAGTGGCTTTCCAAAACAACAGACCCCCATAAGTGGGTAATGCCATTCAGTGCACCTTACATGGTGCATTATAGACATTACTGTAGTGTGTGTGGAGCATCCATCAGCTCCTAGCTGCACCCATTTCTTAGTCTTTTACTTTAACTTTATTTCCCTTCTTTCCTCAGTATTGCTCTCCAACTATTACTTCATAGTGCAACTGTCAGATTTTCTCCCAGTTTTGCCTTTAGATCCTTATACTTCACCTCTTTTTATTTCCATGATCTCTTTGTCTTACTGTCCAACCAGTTAGCTTGACTGTCTTTGACAGGTCATAGGTACCAGTACAGTGGCTTTGCTGGTATTAGCATAAGTGGATTGGTTTTGTATTTGGTAATTATTAAAAATTGTAAATATTTTGAAACTTTGCATTGTCAGAAATACAATACTACTCTAGAATTGTTCCTTAAAGTCATCATTTTTCCAGGTCTTCAAGATTTTACGACATCTCCCATGTTTAGGTTTTCTTAATCTTAGTTTCAATTCCTTTGAAACGCCCATTTCTGAACCCAGTGCAGTGGTTGGTCTCTCAAACCTCACACGCTTGGTCCTTAATGGAACAGAGCTGCCATGGAGGGACATCCACATACTTCTTGAAAATGCACCCAAGTAAGTATTCCAGGGATATTGTTATATTTCCTTGTTCTCTTTTTGGACAAGAAGTAAAGTTGGACCTTATATGGTTATTTTATGAAAGAGTTGTTGGTATGTAATGAGAAGAGTACTAATCAGTTAGAAAGCTTGTTGGGTGCTGAGAAGTGGATTGGTTAAAAAGATATTTATCCCTGGTAATTAAGGTACACAGCTCATTTTAGAAAATGATGGAAGAACTGGAAGTCTCTCGATCACTAATGCATAGGTCTTTATTTGCTATCCAGATTTAGTCTTGTGATCAGTCTTTGATTAGTTGGTATGATGAAAAAAATGACAGCGGCTCTTGCCTGTCTCCGAGACAAATGCATATTGTGACGGAATGATGACTTTGGAATGGTTTGATAAACTACATAATGGATTTATAGACTATTGGGTATTGTGACAATGACTAAAAGTGCAATGAACAGCTTCCTAATTACAGATGTGCCTGTAATGTTCATACACACTTGTTTACCATGACCAGAAAAAGGAGTACTGTAAGACCTTATGGTTGATAGTTCAACCAATTGACAGATTTTTTTTTTATTGGCAAAGGAATCAGGCATCGCAGGGGGAGTATTTTAAACTGTGGTCGATAGATGAACACCTATGACACTGACAGTCGAACTAAATGTTTGTCTTCACACTGATTTTATTTAGAAATTTGTAGACTGTGAAAGTACTTAACTTGGCAACAGAAAAGAACTGACTTGGGATTATCATATGAATAGGGATGCCATTTTGATATTTAGTATTCAGATATTAACAGCATGAAGATTAACCTTCACTACATGGCTGACTGTAGTTGGTAAGATATCTCCTTGACACCAGTGGGATATGACCAATTTCTTTGAAAGAATGCTAGCTGATTCATAAAAAGTTTGTCCTTTTATCAAGATACTTTAGGAATGGGTAACACTAATATGATGACTGCATCAACCATTAGGGGTCTGCCGACGAGCTACAGCTGTCATGGTACATGACTAAACTGAAGCAGGATGATACCAAACTCTTGCTTTCTAGAACCTTGAACAAAATAGTCCTTGATGCAACTGTGATCAGAAATATCATTCCAATGGTTTCATGAAATTGAATAGGCAGTCCCCGGGGTTATTCCGGGGGCTCCGTTCTTGAGACTCGTTGTAAGCCGAAAATCGTCGTAAGCCGGAACATCATAAAAAATCCTAAGAAAACCTTACTTTTAATGCTTTTGGTGCATTGAAAACTATGTAAACTGCATTCTTATTGCATTTTTCATAAAAAAACCTGCAAATATTGATTATTTTCCATTTTTGGTGTCATATTTCATCTGCCAGATGAGTGTTGTAGGTGTTGTAACCCTGGAACATGCGTTTTAACCCTGGAAATAATGTCTGAAGAATATAATTGAGAAGCACCTTAACCTCGGAACGTTGTAACCCGGGGACTGCCTGTATATAATAACTATTTAATCTGCATGTATCCAGCTGGAAGCTCATCCTTTTTGTTGAAGTTCTGCCTGTTTTGATTTCTGTGGCACCAAATATTAATGTGATATATGTATGAAGATAAATATTTTGGAGTCACATGCTCATGCATTTCGTAGTTTTGAAATTGTTCAAATTTTGTATGAGAGTTTGAAGGCTACAGAAGAGTGCATGAAGCAAGGCTTTAGTGTCTGGTGTATGCAGGTATGCAGATGACTTTGTTTTAATAGTAGAATCTATGAAAAGGGTACTATTAGAAATTTTTAAAAGATGCAAGAGTCGAATGGAGAAGAATTGATTGAAAAGGACAAAGTTAAAGTATGATTATGGTGACAGGTAAGTAAATGAAGTAGGAGGTGCAGTCTGGAAAGTGGTCGTTTATACTACTGAGCGTGTGGTGGAGGGACAAATCTTAGAAGAATGAAAACATTGTTTTGTTGGTTGAATTACAGGCCAGTTAGGGAAAACAGTAGCAAGTGAGAAGATGAAATGGAAAAAGATCTGAAATTTAGGTAAGTAAATGTACGTATTTTGTTATTAAACTGTGTTAAAATTAGGACGTGAAAAACCTACACTTAACCGCTCAGCAGAGACAATTGCACTTTCAAAGGAATGCCTTTTGTGAGCAGATGTGACTAACATACTGAGATTCATGGCAAATGTGTGCTGGGAAGCACACACAGGCAGTCCCTGACTTTCAGCAGGGGTTCCGTTCCAGCATTACGCTATAAGTTGATTTCCGCCATGTGTCGTTGCTTATTAACTGATAGACTCTGTAAGTGTCATTAACAGAGCTTTAATGGAGCTGTAATTAGATACCTATTCTTGTTGTAAGCGCTGTTAACGGTGCCGTAACTAGATACTTATTCTTGATAAATGTCTTTGTACCCGGTAAGTTGGTGCTGTCGTAACTCTGGGACAACCTGTGTCACAAATAAGGAAGTAAAAGGCAAAGTATTAGTATGTAGAGGCAGGAAAATAGAAAGAGATGGTTGGGCTTGTGTTGAAAAGGGGAAATGAGCACTTAGTGGAGCACTGGATACAGATGAAGCAGGATGAAAAAGTACAGTGGGCCCCCGTATTCACGTTCTCTGGATTCGCGGACTCGCCCATTTGCGGATTTTTCTTTGGAACCTATCTGAAAATTATTTGCCCATTTGCGGGGGTCTCTGTGAAACATATCTAAAATTATTTGCGGATGCAAATTTTTATACAGAAATATTCTGTATTTTCATGTTATTTACTGTATAATGTGAACATAATATGAAATCATACGGCACTTACTTGTGATTAATGTTGATTATAGATGATGATGATATTATAGCCGTGCAGCCTGATGAATGACGATTAAGATAGACTGCACATCAAAGTAGAGGAGTTACAGATCCTCTGAGGGCACCTTGTCACCTTCTTCAGGAGGCATCACCATCTTGAGGTAATTGTACACATGTACAAACAAGTCAAGATAGGGCTTCACTATTCCATTTATAGTATTGATGAAATTTGTGGCCCTTTATTTATTTCTATCCCATGCCTTGACTGTTGTCTGTACCTCCCTGACATCCCTGATCAAATTGTAGAGACCACGAAATTTATCAAAGGCCTGGTCCGTTGACGGGATAGCATTACTAAAGAGGGAGGCAAGTTCTTGTCCAAGAATGGCCTCCCCAAGGATTTTGCCCTGCTCATATTCGATCTCAATGCAGGCGGCTGCACTTTCAGTCATGCGATAATGGGCTGCTACTTCTACATGACTTCTGCCCTCTCTTAACATGACTGTCACGTCTATTTTCTCCTCAGCGCTCATTAACTGTAAAGGCCTCTGATGCTTAGGCTCTTTGCCAGAAGCCTTAGTAGAAGCAGAACGTTTAGAGGACATTTTAAAAAATAAATCTTAATCCGTAGTAGTGTATACCGCACGGGCAAAAAACGCACAAACCAAACGAGAGACCATTGAACTTACCTACGTACATATTGGGTCAATTGGGTACGCACTGCGCAGACTGTACATTTTATGAAATGTTTTAAGATGATTTCTATAAATGATATGTATGTACATAAAGTGTTTTAGGATGATACTAAAAATATGCAGACCATATGTAAAATACGTAAGACAACGGGAATATAGCAGGGTACGTATGTTTCTGTCTGCGGCATGCAGTATGTATGTATTTTTCATGCATACGTACTAAGTATATTTTTATGACTAAATACATTTTTTTATGATAAAAAATGTTTTATTAATTTTCAAATATTACAGTTCTGTAATATTCTGTAATGTAAACACAGCAAAATTTCAGTAACAAAATCACCCAAGCCAACTTTCCACAGATAAACAAATCTTATAATGCTGTGACACCTTAGAGCTGTATCCAAATGAAATGATATTTGACATGCTATTGGCTGTTGTCTGCACAGCAGCCAATCCAGGAGCCAGCATTCATTTTCCTTGTTGCTCATTGGCTGTACACTTGGCATTGATTCGTTGAAACCCGACCCTGTCTCGGGAAGATGGAATTGTGGTACATCACGCATCTCCTTCATCAGCCTCACTGCATGGAAAGTTACTGACATAATGCGAACGTAAACATGAAGCTGTTTTGTACATATCAGCAAATATCTGTGTGCATCATGCTGAAAATGGCCCCTAAAAAGTGCCCTGCTCCTTCTAAGGCTTCTGGCAAAGAAGCTAAAAGAAAGAAGACCGTAATGAAGCTCGACGAGAAGGTGAAACTTCTCGATATGTTGAAGGAGAGCAAAAGTCACGCCGCTGTCGGCCGCCATTTCAAAGTGAACAAGAGCACAGTGAAGAAAAAAGAAAGTGAAATAAGAAAGAGCATTAACATGACAGACTATGGTACAGCAAAGGCTGTGTCCACAGCAAGAGACAAAACAATCCTGAAAATGGAATCTCCACTTGCATTCTGGATCAAGGACTGCAGGAAGAAGAATGGGACCCTTGACTCCAAGATCATACGCGAAAAAGCACGACAGCTCCACCAGCAGCTATCAACTGCTACACAAGGTGGCGAGGAAGAGGAAGCCGAAGATGTAGAGGCACAGGAATGCGATGAAGAAGGGGAATTGGGATTCTTGGGCTTCGATGAACCAGCTCCGGAAGAGAAAGAGGAAGAAGAACCACAACCGGGACCATCTTCAGCTCCCCAAGGTTTTCAGGCGAGCAAAGGATGGTTCCATTGGTTCCAGAAAGGTTCCTCCTAAAGTCTGTTTCCCTACATGGGGAAGCTGCATCTGCCGACAAAGAGGCAGCTGCAAAATATCTCGAGGCCTTCAAGCAATTAATCCAGGAGAAAGGATGCCGCCCAGAAAAGGTGTTCAATATGGATGAAACTGGCCAGTTCTGGAAGATGCCGTCCTGGGCGTACCGTATGAAGGATAAAGCTAAAGCCTCCAGATTCAAGGCCCAAAAGGACAGGTTGACCCTCATGATCTGCGGGAATGCGGCTGGTTTTATGCTGAAACCAGGCCTCATTTATAAGGCTGCAAATCCCAGGGCACTCAAGAATAAGAACAAGGCGTAACTGCCTGTCTTCTGGATGCATAATCACAAGGCCTGGATCACCAAAATCCTTATGGAGTACCGGTTCCACGAGAGTTTCATTCCTCAAGTTAGGCCGATTTGGACATCGAGTTCAAAGTCTTGGTCATAATGGACAATGCTGGTGGCCACCCTCTCGATCTTTATTACAAGGGAGTCCAGCTCAAGTTCTTCCCTCCCAACATCACCTGTCTCCTCCAGCCTAAGGATCAAGGTGTCATCTGTGCCTTCAAGGCACTCTACACCGGGAACTTGTTGATGCAATGGACTGTGACAGTGAATTTACACCGAAAGCCTATTGGCATAAATTCACAATTGCCACATGTCTGTCTGTCATTGACCGGTTGCTGAAGGACATGAAGGAGACCCTGAATGCCTGCTGGAGTAAGTTGTGGCTGGACTGTGTCCATAATTATACAGGCTATTCTCCTCAGGAAATCCAACATTCGGCCTTAATAAGGCAGTACAGTTGGCGAAAATTCTTGGTGGTGAGGGCTTTGATGATATCACCGAGGATGAAGTTGGCACCCGCATTGTTGCCCATTCTGACCCCCTGACAGACCAGGACTTAGAAGAGCTGACGAAGTCTGCCAGTGAGGCAGACGACACTCCAGGTTCAGGAGAGGAACAGGAGGGGGAGGGGGAGAGCAGCCTGACTTTGGAATGCCTGTCCCAAGTTAAAAGGATGATAAAAGACCTCCAGGAGTTTGTTGCAACTTGGGATCCTGACATGGAATACTCCTTGATGTTTTCCAACATTCTTGATACAGTATTGGAGCCCTATAATCAAGCCCTCACAACTATGAAGAAGCAACAGCAGCAGCTGCCAATCACAATCTTCTTCACACGAACGAAGAAGGATCCTCCAAAGCCCCGAATCGCCTGTAGTAGTGCCCCTTGGATCGCCTGAAGAAGTGCCTGTAGTAGTGCCCCTTGGATCGCCTGAAGAAGTGCCTCCCAAATCACCTGAGTCAGTGCTTCCCAAAGTGCCTCCTTAGCTGTGCAGTCGCACCTTCATCATCATTCATCATCTTTAATCAACATTCGTCACTAGTGAGTACCCTATTTACTGTGCTAGTGTAAAAAAAATTTTTTTTAATGTTCATAAGTATTATGTTATCTCTCTCTCTCTCTCTCTCTCTCTCTCTCTCTCTCTCTCTCTCTCTCTCTCTCTCTCTCTCTCTCTCTTTCTTGTGATTTTATGTACACATAACCAATACAATTGGTTCACTCGTAAAGAGAAAACTGGGTGTCTTAAATAGTACATAACTGTATGAAAGAAAACGTGCATAACTGAATACTTATGGGGGAACTGGATTATTTCCACATATATAACTAAGTAATGCAGTACCTATGTATGTATTTATAACTGTAAAATGTAAGTTTCATACAATCAACTTACCTGTCAGATATATACATAGCTAAGACTCCGTCGTCCCCGACAGAAATTCAAATTTCGCGCCACTCGCTACAGGTAGGTCAGGTGATCTACCGGCCTGCCCTGGGTGGCAGGACTAGGAACCATCCCCGTTTTCTATCATATTTTCTCTGTCGCCGGTGGTATCAACATTGTTGTTATTACCTCCTGACTTAGATTCATTTTTCATCCTTTGATCATCGTTTTTCGGCTTTTTGGTGACGTATTTGGATCGTGTTTTGACATTCGCTACAGTGGACTGTTTTTGGAATAACTCTTTTGGATTTTTCTCAGTATGTCTGATTCTAATGTGAGTGTGAGAATGTGTGTGAATGTAGGCTGCAGGGTGAGGATACCGAAAGCTTCGGTTGATCCTCACACTGTATGCCGTAAATGTAGGGGGTTTCAGTGTTCTGCTATTAATACTTGTAAGGAATGCGAGGGATTGAATGCAGAAGAGTGGAAGACTTTGACTTCTTATTTGAAGAAGTTAGAGAGGGATAGAATTAGACGATTGAAAGGTGTGAGTTCAAGGCCTATTGAGCCTTTCACTGATAATTCTAATCCTACTGATGTAGATTCTCCCTATGTATCTCATTCTCAGAGTGCTTTTTTCGGATTCGGCATCGGAAATCGCCAATCTGAAAGCTACAATTAGAGACATGAAGTCCAAGATGGCTGACTTCAAGGTAAGGCTAGTGAAAGTGAGCATTACAGTGAAGTGAGCTTACGTCCCGAGAGTTCTCCCGTGTGGAGGGGGCGTTTGATCGTCCCTGCGACGCTCCCAGGCCTAGACCTCTTCCAAGCTCACAAGCCCAGAGGAGAAGGAAAGTCGAAAGCCTTAAGGAGGTTGTGGGGAAATCCCCAACGGTCAGACGTCCCTTCAGCTAGCTCTGCTTCGTGGCAGCGGCTCAAGGGCGCTATAGAAAAAGCGTCCTTCGCGAGTGTTTCTCGGCCTCGTCCCTCTCCCTCTCTCTAAACGAGGGTGGAAGGATCGAACTTGTCGAGACCGCTGAAGCGTCATATGAAGACTGACATAGATTCTAGTCCAGAGCGTTTCTCAGATGACGCTCCGTCTTCTAGCAAGAAAGCGAAGGGGGCGTCAGCGTCACCTGAAGTGTACGCGGAAGTACCCTTTCCTTCTTCTCCCCCGAGTGATGACGAAAGACGTCATGCACTGGACGTGGGAGAAGCGTCAGAAAGATCATTATGGCAGTTCAAGAGCAACTGTCATCTCTAGTGGGAGTTTTAGCGCCACGTCGGAAGGACGTGACGCTTCCAATTAAGAAGTCTCGTCCTCTCTCACCTGTTCAACGAGAAGCGTCATACAGACGGGAAACGGCTAAACGTCTTACAGAAGCGTCTAGTTCGAGAGCGATAACAGGTGCTTACGAGAGTTTCGTAACGCCAGAGAGACGTAAGACGTCTTTTAGACGCGAAGCGTCATTGGAAACGGAGCATAGACATGACGCTCCGTCCAATATTATGACGCCAAGCAGGACGCCTTTGGAGAGCGGAGCGTCTTCCAAGCGCGAAGCGTCATCGAGACGTCAGCAAAAGACGTCATCCATGACGCTTGGCGAACGGGAAGCGTCATGTAAGCGGGAGGAACGCGGTCTTCTACAATTCTAGAGAAGCCGAAGCTTATGCTCCTTCCAAGACTAATTAGAGCGGGAAAGAGGAAGGATTATCATTCCCTTAGCCCCTCTCCTATTAGGAGTTTGTCTCCTCAAGAAGAAGAACGTTCGGAAAGGAGAGCGGAGACGCATGTAGATCCCGAGTTAGAGGAAAACTCGGATGACGAATATAGTGGAAGAGAAGGTCTGTCTAACTATAAGGTGTTGACTACCCTACTTCTTGAGGAGTACGGAGACGAGTTGACGCCTGCCGCTCCTCCTTCTCCGCGCTCGCTCTTTTCCAGTGCTAAGATGAAGAAGCCTTCGTCTTTTCTAAAAATGAAACCCACCATATCGATGAAGAGAGCATTACATTCCTTAGACTCATGGATGAAGTCTAAGAAAGACTTAGTGAGGACAGTCTTCTGCATGCCTCCAGCAAGATTAGCTGGGAAAAGAGGCATTTGGTATCAGACGGGAGAAAATATGGGTATTGCTCTCCCTTCTACAACCGAAACAGATTTTTCGACTTTGGTTGACGCTTCAAGGCGTCAAAGTCTCAATTCTGCACGGATTTACGTGGGGAATTTCGGAACTGGATCATCTCCTCAAGGGACTCTTTTTTCGTGTATTGGAAGTTTGTTTTTAACTTCTTAGATTGGTCCCTTGGGGTGATGTCCAAGAAAGCCCATGATTCGAAAGGAATCGAACCTGAAGCCCTGTTATGCATATTGTCTTGTATTGACAAGGCGGTACAGGATGGATCTTTTGAAATCTCCTCTTTGTTTGGGGCAGGTCTTTTAAAGAAAAGGACTGTATATGGCGCCTTCTTAACAAAGGCAGTCTCACATGCTCAGAGAGCAGCACTTCTATATGCGCCTCTATCTGATTTTTTGTTCCCTTCTCAGTTAGTAAAGGACATTGCGCATTCTTTAAACTGAGAAGGCAACTCAGGATCTGCTGACGCAGTCAGCAAGAAAGAAGAAACCTGTTGCTGCATCGGACAAGAAAGGACCCAGTACAACGGTGCAGCCCTTTCGAGGTGGTCCGACCTCCAGACCTTCCACAAGGAGGAAGGCTCCAGAGAAGAGAGGTAGATGTGCTTTTCGTCCCTTTAAGAAGGGAAAATGAAGATTCTCTCCTCCAAGCACCAGTAGGTGCCAGGCTCCTGGGATTGGTGGAAGCCTGGACACTGATAAATGCAGACGCGTCATCTTTGGCGATCTTAAGGAGGGGGATATCGTATCCCTTTCCTGAACACTCCTCCCCTAACGTCAATACCAAGGGAACTATCAGCCAAATACAAGGATCCTGTGCTGAGGGATACTCTTCGATCGATGGTGGAACAAATGTGGGACAAGAGAGCGATAGAATTGGTACGGGATCAACAATCCCGGGGTTTTACAATCGCCTTTTTCTGGTGGCGAAAGCCTCGGGAGGCTGGAGACCAGTACTGGACGTCAGCTCTCTGAACAAATTTGTTCAGAAGGAGAAAGTTCTCCATGGAGACTTCTGCTTCAGTCATGGCGTCATTACGACAGGGAGATTGGATGGTGTCTTTAGATCTCCAGGACGCCTACTTTCACGTCCCGATCCACCCTTCATCGAAGATTACCTCCGTTTCATGACGGGGGGAAGGATACTTTCAGTTCAGAGCCTTGTGTTTCGGCCTGTCCACAGCTCCTCAGGTCTTCACAAGCCTGATGAAGAATGTGGCGAGGTTTCTTCACCTCAAAGGAGTGAATGTCTCTATGTATCTAGACGTCTGGCTCATCCAAGGGCCAGATCGGAGAGACCAGTGCTTGGAGGACCTAAAGTTAACTCTGGATTTAATCAAAAGCGTTGGGATTGCTTGTGAACCTCGAGAAGTCTCAGCTGACCCCCAGACAAGACCTAGTCTATCTGGGGATTCGGATGGATTCTCGGGTTTTCGAGTTTTTTCCTTCGCAAGAGAGAATCGCAAAAGGTTTGCGGATAGTCTCTCTCTTCTTAGAGAAGGCAACAAACGTCGGCGAGGGAATTGGTTTGAGCCTTCTGGGGACGCTTTCCCTTCGCTAGAACAATTCTTCCCTCTAGGAAGACTTCATACGTCCGCTTCAATTCTTCCTCAAGAGGTCTTGGAGCTGGAAAACCGGACAACTGTCGGACGTTTTTTCCCATTCCAGTGGAGAGAAAGTCACCTACAGTGGTGGTTGCTCCCTCTGGAAGAGAACAAAGGGATCTCTCTAAGAACACAGAACCCAGACCTAGTGTTGTTCTCCGACGCGTCGGAGAGAGGTTGGGGAGCGACATTAGGCTCAGAGGAAGTGTCAGGCACCTGGGAACCAGCACGGTGTCTTGGCACATAAACTGCAAAGAGCTCTTCGCCGTACATCTGGCCTTGAAGAGCCTAGAACCTCTGGTGTCAAACAAGGTAGTGCAAGTAAACGTGGACAACACCACCGCACTTGCCTACATTCGGAAACAGGGAGGGACGCACTCCTCGTTCCTTTACGAGCTCACGAGAGACCTATTACTTTGGACGTTTCACAGGAACATCTCCCTGCTGACAAGGTTCGTACAGGGAGTAAAGAATGTGAGAAGCGGACAGGCTCAGCAGGAGGAACCATGTCCTTCATACAGAATGGACACTACACACGAGGAAAGAATGATTGTGTCTCGATTCTCTTGGTCTCTGTGGGGAAACTCCTTCATGTGGCTCTCTTCGACAACCATTCCATTTCAAAAAGGCCTTTCCCGCCAGTTTTTTGGGGGGCTCGGGATCCGTGGAAAGATCCAAGGGAGCTCTTATGGTAGACGTCCTTCCATGGCTAAATTTAGGTCTCGAGTAGACGTTATATGCTTTTATTCCCCCATTAACAAAATCCTGGGGTTAGTAATGAGGAAAGTTTGTGGCGTCAAAAAAAAAGGAGACGCAGGATGACGTTTTTAAGATAGCCCCCTTTGGCCTTTTGGCCGGCCCAGGAATGGTTCACGGAAGTGGTAGAGTGGATCGTAGATTTTCCAAGATCCCTACCAAGAAGGATGGATCTTCTCAGACAACCACACTTCAAGAGGTACCACCAAAACCTCCCCGCTCTCGCTCTGACTGCCTTTCGACTATCGAAAGACTTGTCAGAGCGAGAGGCTTTTCTCGCGAAGTGGCAAGCGCGATCGCGAGAGCACGCAGAACCTCCACTACGAAAGTATACCAATCAAAGTGGGAGGTATTTAGAAGGTGGTGTAGATCCAAGAAGTTGTCCTCCTCCACTACCTCTATAGCGGAAATGCTGATTTCCTGCTATTCCTGAGAGAAAAACTCATCTAGCCGTATCCACAATAAAGGGATACAGAAGTATGCTCTCGGCTGTATTCAGGAATAGAGGTTTAGATCTGGCAGATAATAAAGATCTCCACGATCTCATAAGGTCTTTTGAGACTTCAAAGTCTAAGGAACCAGTACCCTCCGAACTGGAACCAGACGTAGTCCTAAAGTATCTGTCATCTGGAAAGATTCGAACCTCATCCATCGGGCATCGTTTAGAGACATTACCCGAAAATGCCTATTCCTATTATCTTTAGCTACGGCAAAGAGAATTAGTGAATTGCATTGCTCTGCAGGATAAAGTAGGATTCAAGGAGATCAGCGATTTGCTCGTTTAAGACCCTGTTTTTAGCGAAAAACGAGAATCCTACGAATCCCTGGCCTAAGTCATTCGAAGTCAAAGGCATGTCGAGTCTCGTAGGCAGAGAAGCAGAGAGGTCTCTATGCCCTGTTAGAGCTCTGAAGTTCTACCTTCGAGAAAGCATCAAATGGGAGGCTCTAGACAAGGTCTTTGGTCGGCGGTAAAAGACCCCACAAGACTGATGTCCAAGAATGCGCTGGCATTCTTTGTAAGAAACGTCATTACAGACGCTCATAAGGCCTGTCCTGACGAACAGTTACAACTGTTGAGAGTAAAAGCTCATGAAGTGAGAGCTATAGCGACGTCTCTCTCGTTTCATAAGAATATGTCGCTTAAAAACATCATAGATACGACATTTTGGAGATGCAACTCAGTATTTGCATCTCATTACTTGAAAGACGTGCGTGTGACATATGAGAAGTGTTTTTCTCTAGGTCCTTTCGTATCGGCGGATACGATTCTGGGTACGGGAGCCGACACCAATCCTTAAATATATATATACTTTTCTTCTGTTTGGATATGGTCGAGAGTCTCTTCGAACAATGGAGGACTTAGGCTAGCACGGGCGGCCGTCCATGTTGTTCAGTAAGAGAATTCTTGTCATATCCAATTAGTTGAGTATAATTTTTTTTTTTTTTTTTTTGAAAATTATGTATGTGTGCGTAGTGGTTTTGAGTTACGGTTGTTGTGACGAGTTCGGGATAACTCGGAACAATCCTTAGTTTCTAACATATGGTTAGGATCAGGGTGGTCGGATTGGTTGTGTGCTCCTTCTTATAAGGTGATTGTCATATAAGTGGATCAGCACCCATTGACAAAGTCCTTTTAGGCTCTGCCGAGTAAGCGGATAAGACCCCATCGGCAGACCCACAAGAACTCTTGGCCATAGATCATATATCTCGCTAAAGTTTCTTGAGGTGATGCAGACTACTGGGCAAACACCCACGAAGTCTACCACCTATCAGGTAGGAACCAAGGTTTTATTTATACCTACAACATATGTTGTTTACCTGTCTATTCCATATAGAAGCTGTCTCTTACCCTCCACCGAAGGGTGCCAATCAGCTATGTATATATCTGACAGGTAAGTTGATTGTATGAAAATGATATTGTTATGTTACAATAAAGTTTCATACATACTTACCTGGCAGATATATACAATTAAAGGCCCACCCAGCCTCCCGCAGGAGACAGGTGGAAGAGAGAAAAATATGATAGAAAACGGGGATGGTTCCTAGTCCTGCCACCAGGGCAGGCCGGTAGTACACCTGACCTACTGTAGCGAGTGGCGCGAAATTTGAATTTCTGTCGGGGACGACGGGTCTAGCTATGTATATATCTGCCAGGTAAGTATGTATGAAACTTTATTGTAACATAACAATATCATATTTACTTTAAAATAGTTTCAATAATATTTCAAAGATTAATATAAAAGGATGATATTTTAATGTATATTTGATGTAGGATGGTATTTTTAGGGATACTTTTGTGTTTCCACATTCAAAATAGGAGTTTATAAGCATTTTTAGAGGAGGGTTCTAAACATTTGAGGGGGGTTGTGGACGTGTGGTACGCATCCCCTGCGAATACGGGGGACCACTGTAATGGGAAACCAGAAGATCATGGAGAAAGGACGTAATGCGGACTTGGTCACATAGGAAATCAAAGTGCACAAGATATAAGGGAGTGGAGGGAACTCTTTTTCATGTTTGATGCAGTAAGGGGAAAATTTGGTCTAGAGTGATTATTGTATGGTTATTGGCATTGGATAGGTTAAGAATGTACTATCTTATTTTGTTATTGGTATTTCATGAGGAGAATATGCTTAATTCTGTATGACAGTCAGGAAATGCATTGTTTAAATGAAGTACATAATTACTGTATGACTTGACTAACTTCAGTTCTTTGTTTTCAGGGTTGAAGAGCTTCATATATGTAAAAATGGGTACAAGAAGGTAGAAGCAACCAAAAAGCAGTATCCCACAGTCAGTCGTGTCCACTTCAACAACAATCCAAGTTCAAATTGGAGTGAGGTATTTTTGTCTATTTCAAATACTTCACTGCTTGTCAATTTTTGTTTCACAGATTGAGTTGTAGCAAAGTAAAAAGGTAATTGTTAAAGAATGAGGTGATATTGACCAGAAATGGTAAGTTAGAGAAAATATAGCCATCACTGGTTAGGTCTCGGTAAGAAGTTTCAAAATGATTCGGAAATCTAGTTTGATAATCTACAAATGTCCTTGCTCCATACCAGGTATGGAACTGACTCGTTTTTTGTTCTGAACTTTCAGATTGAAGCTTTGGGGGAAATGTTCCCATCTTTGGAGGTTTTGATATTGGCTGAATGTCCACTGAGTGCCTTGTGTCGAGAGGAATTGTACTGTGAGAAGTTTCCCAACCTTAAGTACTTATCTCTCAACTGCACAAAAATTAGTAATTGGGATTCAGTTGACCTAGTTAACTGGTTCCCAAAGCTGTCGGAACTTCGATTGCAACAGTGTCCACTCTATGAGGTATGTAATAAGACGCAACAATTTAATGGACAGTTTTGGGACCAATAACTATTGAAATCCATAAAGTAACAGAGACCTGGTAATACAATAGTATAGCCTTCATGGGACCCCAGAACTGGTATAGCAATCTTGGCAAAATTTGTCTTGTTCTCTTATCCTTCTTTTGTTATGTATGTTATTGCAGCTTAAGTTCTTAGGAGGATCTTACAAGCTGTTAAATACAGTAATGAATGCAACAGTAAAGATAAGCATAGTAAAAAAGTATATCGCTGTGTCAAATAAGTCTGCTGATTTTATACTGAGCAATTAGCTTCTGTTTTGGTATCTCCACATTAGAAATCTTATAAACATTTCATGCAAATCTTTTTTGTACCTGTGCAGTGCATATTAAAGCTATACTGCAGCAAAAAACTCCAGCTTTGGCTGTTGTATATCATTGGTTGAAACCTTGTGAAGATTTTGTAATGCACTGTAACTGTGATTAACACAGTTTTGTCAGTCACATTTTATTAAGAGATATTAACTTTATCAGAACTTGGAATAGATGGAGTAAACTCAGATGAACAGATTAACATTCATATGACTGCTTACAGCAGTTCCAACTTGATTTAATAGACCCATGAAGTGAAAAATTTACATGTAAAATCAGTTACTTTTTCTACATTATTAATTGTTAATATGGCAGCATACCTTCTTTTGCCATTAGTTGTAACATTCATAATGTAACAGATACTTGACAATGTTCCCAATTAAAGGAAATAATGAAGTATGTATATTCAGTGTTAACAAAGAACTGAGGTATTTTAAAGTTTTAAATTCCTTCCTCAAGAATTGAGGAAGGAATTTGAAAATTAACCTTGGAATTAACCCTGGAATTTGAAAATTAACCTTGATAAGGCCTATTAACCCTTAAACGCCGGAGCGGTAAAAAAAAGTGTCTCCCGTGTGCCGGAAGTGTTTCAGAGTGAGAGCGGAAGCGGAAAAAATTTTTTTTCATACATTCAACTTACCTGTCAGATATATACATAGCTATAGACTCCGTCGTTCCCGACAGAATTTCAAATTTCGCGGCACTCGCTACAGGTAGGTCAGGTGATCTACCGCCTGCTCTGGGTGGCAAGGCTAGGAACTATTCCCGTTTTCTAATCATAATCTCTCTGTCGCCGGCTGTATCAACATTGTTGTTACTTCCTCCTGACTAGAATTCGTTTTTCGCAAAGCTTTTGATCATCTCTCGCTGATATTTGGTGACGTACTTGGATCGTTGTTTGGCATCGCTATCGTGGACTGTTTTTTTGGACTTGGTTTTTGGATTTTGTGAATATGTCTGATTCTAGTGTTAGTTTCAGAGTGTGTGTGAACTGAGGGCTGTAAGGTGAGGATTCCGAAAGCTTCGATAGATCCTCACACTAGTTTGTAGAGGGTGTAGAATGGTTGAATGTTCAATTGAGAGAGATAGAGAGAGGAAGAAAACCCATAGAAGGTCTGCCTCTCATGATTTACTTTCTAGCTCTGTAGCTTCTTCCTATGATGATAATGACCATTCTGTTTCAGCCCGTTCACAAATGGCTAATCCCTCTAGTTCGGCTTCGGAAATAGCAGAACTTAGAGCTTCCCTTCAGAAAATGCAGGAAAAAGTCGCAGCATTGGAAGGTAAGGAAAGTGAATGTGGCAGTGATATTAGTGTCCCCAGTGTAGTGGAGGGGGCGTCTGGTCGTCTCTGCGACGCTCCCAGGCCTAGACCTCTTCCAAGCTCCCTGGCCCGGAGGAGAAGGAAAGTCGAAAGCCGTACGGGGGTTGTGGAGAATCCCCAACGATCAGGCGTCCCTTCGGCAGAATCGATCGTATCGACTGCTAAAGACCGCTATAAGAGGGTCCTACGAGAGTGCTTTTCGTCGTCGAGTTCGCTTCTCCGAGAGAGAGGAAGGAGTCGAATCTTTCCCGTCCTTTGAAGAGGAGTATGCAAGAGCCTGCCAGGCGCCAGGCGCCTGCTGAACATGATGATCAATTCGAGTCCCCGAGCGCTTCTCGGAAGGAGGAGCGCCTTCGGTAGTAAAGAGGGCGAGAATACAGTCAGGACTCTGGGACTGGAGGAGATCCTAGAGCGCCTTACAGATCTCCCTCGCCTAATTCGGAAGATTCCTCAACCAAGAAAAATTTTGAAGAATATGCAAGAGCAATTAGCCTTGCTAGTAGGAACTCGTTATAAGGAGCCTACTCGTAAGAAGGATGATAGGCTTCTATTAAAAGATCTAAAGAACTATCTCCTGCCAGGCGCGACGCATCCTTCAGGGGAGTTGTCGCACAGCGGCATCTCTGGGGGGGGTGGGGCGGTGCGCTAGGCAGGCGAGAAGTAGGAAAGGAAGCTACTCCTGTCAAGAGTAGGGCGCCAACCAGAAGCCAAACTCCGAGTAGGCTTAACGAGCCAGGACAACATTCAAGATCGTCAGTCAAGCGCCAAGAGCTGGATGAAGAAGAAGATCCTGTTAGGAGTAGAGCACTTATAAGACGGAAAGCGCCTACTAAACATCAGGCGGATACTCCTCCAAGCACCAGGAGTATTCTGAACTCATACTCCTCCCAAGGCACCAGGAGTATCGAGATCTGATTATACTCCTCCCAGGCGCCAGGAGTATTCGGAACTTAAGACTCCTACCAAAGCCAGGAGTATTCTGAACAAAATGCGCCTAATAAAGGCCATACTCCTCCCAGGCGCCAGGAGTTTTACGAAGCTTATACTCCTCCCAGGCGCCAGGAGTATGCGGAACTTAATACTCCTACCACGCGCCAGGAGTATTATGAACATAATGCGCCTACGAGGCGCCAGGCGCCTGCTGAAAGCAGGAGTATTCGAAGGCGCTTTTGCGCCTGCCAGGCGCCAGGCGCCTGATGAAAATGCGCCTGCCAGGCGCCAGGCGCCTGAGGAAAATGCGCCTGCCAGCGCCGCCAGGCGCCTGATGAAAATGCGCCTGCCAGGCGCAGGCGCCTGATGAAAATGCGCCTGCCTGGCGCCAGGCGCCTGCTGAAAGCCAGGAGTATTCGAGGCGCTTTGTCGCCTGCCAGGCGCCAGGAGGATCCCAAGCACGCTACTCCTCCCAGGCGAGATACTCCTGCTGTACACCAGGCGCATTCCTCGTATGAACCTGACACTCGGAAGAGAGTAAGAGAAGAGTCAGTAGAAAGGAGAGAGCCTTCTCCTTCCGAGCCTCTTAACCCAGAAGATGCCTCGGAGGACGAAATGAAGGAAGGATCTTCTAATTATAAAGTCCTTTCGTCCTTCTGTTGGAGGAATATGGAGACTCTTTGGACACCAGCTGCTCCCCCTTCACCACGTTCGCAGTTTTCGAGCACGAAAACACTCAAGTCTTCCTACTTTCCTTAAAATGAAGCCTGCCATTTCTATGAGGAGAGCGCTACAATCTCTTGACTCCTGGTTCAAGAAGAAGAAGGAGTTAGGAAGGACGGTCTTTTGTATGCCTCCCGCCAAACTTACAGGGAGGAGAGGAATTTGGTACGAAACGGGAGAGGATATGGGATTGTCTCTGTCCGTTTCAGCCGAATCAGATTTCTCGAGTTTGGTGGATTCGTCTAGAAGGCACGCCTTGAATGCAGCGAAGGTTACATGGGGGCTTTCTTTCGGAAACGGACCACCTCATCAAGGGTCTATTCACACATTAGAAGTTTTTAACTTCTTAGATTGGTCCCTTGGGGTTCTGGCCAAGAAATCTCAAGAAAATGAACAACTCGAACCAGAAACCCTGAATTGCATCTAGCCTGCATTGATAAGGCTGTTCAGGATGGATCAGCTGAGGTATGCTCGCTATATGGTGCAGGAGTTTTAAAGAAAAGAGCGGTGCACAGTGCTTTCCTCACAAAGGCCGTCTCTCATTCGCAGAGAGCCGCCTTATTGTTTTGCGCCTCTCTGAACATTTTTCCTTTTCCCTCGCAGTTGGTGAAGGACATCGCGCATTCTCTGACGGAGAGCCACCCAGGATCTCCTTAGACAATCATCAAGGAAGAGTAGGCCTGTGGCTAGTGAGGAGAAGAAAGTGGCTCGCCCAGTCAGAAACAGTTCCCTTTCGAGGAGGTCTTCCCAACTAGACCGATCGCCAGAAGGAAGTCAACCGATAAGAGGGGCAGGTCTTCCTTCCGTGCCTTTAAGAAAGGGAAGTGAGAGTTCTGTCCTCCAGACACCCGTAGGAGCCAGGCTACAGTATTTTGCGAAAGCCTGGGCGGAAAGACTTAGGAGCCAACACTTGGACAATGTCGATTATCAAGAAGGGGTATCGCATCCCATTCAAGGACATTCCTCCCTTGACAACATCTCCGAGGGAATTGTCCGCCAGGTACAGGACCAGATGATGACGGACACTCTTCGTCAAATGGTGGAACAAGATGTGGGAAAAAAGGGCAATAGAACTTGTACTGGATTGCAACTCCCCGGGGTTTTACAACCGCTGTTCCTTGTAACAAAAGCCTCGGGGGGATGGAGACCGGTACTGGAACGTAAGTGCGCTGAACAAATTTGTCGAACAACAGAAGTTCAGCATGGAAACGTCTGCCTCAGTCCTTGCAGCACTACGGCAAGGGGATTGGATGGTTTCCATAGACCTTCAGGACGCATACTTCCACATCCCGATCCACCATTTGTCGAGGAAGTACCTTCGATTTATGTTCGAAGGCAGAAATTATCAGTTCAGGGCCCTGTGTTTCGGCCTGTCCACGGCTCCTCAAGTCTTCACAGACGTGATGAAAAATGTAGCGAGACCCACCTACACTTGAAAGGGATAAATGTCTCAATGTACCTGGAGACACTGGCTCATCAGAGCCAGGTCTCAAAAGCAGTGTTTGGGGAGGACCTGTTAATAACACTGGAGTTGACAAAGTCTTTGGGACTGATCGTGAACCTCGAGAAGTCTCAGATGATCCCCAGCCAGAACGTGGTTTATCTGGGGATTCAGATGGATTCTCGGGGTTTTCGAGCTTTTCCATCGCAAGAGAGACTAAAGAAAGGCTGCTGTGCCACAGTATCGAACTTTCTAGGGAAAGAAGCGCACTTCGGCGAGGAGGTGGCTGAGCTTCTGGGAACCCTTTCTCGCTCGAACAGTTCTTTCTCCTAGGGAGATTACATCTTCGACCGCTTCAGTTCTTCCTAAGAAGAAGTTGGAGTTGGAAGACAGGTCAGCTATCGGATACGTTTTCCAATATCGGAAGAAATAAAACATCATTTGAAGTGGTGGTTGCTTCCACTAAAGGAAAACAAAGGAGTGTCCCTGCAAGTACGGAACCCAAGCCTGACATTGTTTTCAGACGCCTCGGAGGCGGGCTGGGGTGCAACATTGGGACCCAGAGAAGTGTCAGGCACCTGGTCGGCAGAACAGGTGTCATGGCACATAAATTGCAAAGAGCTCTTAGCAATTCACCTGGCGCTAAAGAGCTTCGAACACTTAGTCAGAGGCAAAGTCGTGCAGATAAAATTCGGACAATACGACAGCTCTGGCTTATGTCAAGAAGCAAGAGGGACGCACTCTTTTGCTCTGTACGAGCTGGCACGGGATCTACTGATTTGGCGAACCAAAGGAAGGTAATTCTTCTAACAAGGTTGTTCAAGGGGAGAGGAATGTGAGAGCGGACAGACTGAGCAGGAGATTCCAGGTCCTTCCCACAGAATGGACACTCCACTCAGAAGTCTGTCAGAGCCTGTGGCGCCTTTGGGGGAAGAACCTCAAATAGATCTTTTCGCCACATTCCTCTCCAAAAGGATAGATACATTTTGTGCCCTGGTGGAGGATCCCGGGCTATGCAACAGACGCCTTTCTCCTGGACTGGTCAGGAATAGACGTTTACGCTTTTCCCCCGTTCAAGATTCTGGGGGAAGTAGTCAGAAAATTCGTGGCATCCGAAGGAACCAAGATGACTCTGATCGCTCCGTATTGGCCAGCCTCAAATCTGGTTCACAGAGGTGATGGAATGGACAGTGGATTTCCCCAGATCTCTTCCAAACAGAATAGATCTGCTCAAACAACCCCACTTCGAGAGGTACCATCAAAATCTACCCGCTCTTGCTCTGACTGCCTTTCGACTATCGAAAGACTCGTCAGAGCGAGGGGGTTTTCTCGCCAGGCAGCAAATGCAATTGCTAGAGCCCGCAGATCATCTACGAGACGAGTGTACCAATCGAAGTGGGAAGTTTTCAGAAACTGGTGTAGGTCGAAGAAGCTGTCCTCTTCCAGTACCTCTGTGACCGAAATTGCAGATTTCCTTCTGTTCTTAGACAAAAGTCGCATCTCTCGGTACCAACTATTAAGGGGTACAGGAGTATGCTCTCAGCAGTCTTTAGAAACAGAGGATTAGATCTAACGAATGACAAGGATTTGCACGACCTCATTCGTTCATTCGAAACATCTAAATCACTTGTACCTAAGGTTCCAAGCTGGAACTTAGATGTAGTTCTTAAATTTTCTTTCTCATCATGAATTCGAACCACTTCACACTGCTTCGTTCCGTAATATCACTAGAAAGTGTTTGTTTCTGATCTCTCTTGCAACGGCACAAAAAGAATCAGTGAGTTGCACGCCCTTGAATCAAGAGTTGGCTTCAAAGGAGGACTCCGCAATTGTTCATTTCAGTCCCTTTTTCGGCCAAAAATGAAAACCCTTCAAATCCCTGGCCCAGGAGCTTCGAAGTGAAAGGACTTTCTAGTTTGGTGGGCAGAGAGGCAGAAAGATCCCTTTGCCCAGTTAGAGCTCTAAAATTTTATCTGGACAGGAAGAAGCAGTTGGGGGGTTCGCAGAAAGGTCTTTGGTGCTCAGTGAAAGACCCCAAGAGAGCAATGTCCAAGAACGCTTTAGCCTTCTTTGTTAGAATGTTATCACGGAAGCTCATAAGAAGTGTCCAGATGATTCTTTAATCTTCTAAGAGTGGGAGACCCACGAAGGTTAGAGCAATCGCAACTCTGGTGGCGTTCCAAAGAAATATGTCACTAAAGAACATTTTGGACACAACTTATTGGAGATGCAACTCTGTGTTTGCATCCCCATTATTTAAAAGACGTGCGAGTTACGTATGATAAATGTTTTTCGTTAGGTCCGTTTGTGTCAGCACAAACGGTTCTGGGTAAAGGAGAAAGCACCAATCCTTAAAATTATGTACGTAACCCTCTTGTCGGATGTGTTCTCGGGTTTTCGGTGTATGGGAGTGTCAGTTGTCGCACAGGCGGCCTTCACTCTCTTCATTGAAAATCGAGTGACATCTGACTATTAGAGCGGCAAAAATTTTGTTATTTTTGTATGTATGAGTTTCGAGTTTGTGGTTGCTTGCAAAGAGTTTGGGGATAACTCTAGGGGCAATCTTAGAACTAACACGGGTTAGGATCGGGTGATCGGGATTGGTTGTGTGCTCCTTAAATTAGTGCGTGTTGTCATATAAGCGGATGTGCTCCCATTGACAAACGCCAGTTAGGATTCTGTCGAGTAAGTGGAAGAGACCCCATCGACAGATCCACAAGAACTCTTGGCCACAGATCACTATCTCGCTAAGGCTCTTCAGATGAAGCAGACTCCTGGGCAGTAGCCACGAAGTCTTCCATCTAAAAAGGTAGGAACTAAGGTTTATTAATACCTACAACATATGTTGTTTACCTGCTAGTCAGTTAGTTAGCTGTCTCTTGCCCTCCACCAAAGGGTGTCAATCAGCTATGTATATATCTTGACAGGTAAGTTGAATGTATGAAAATGACATTGTTATGATACAATAAAGTTTCATACATACTTACCTGGCAGATATATACAATTGAAGACCCACCCAGCCTCCCCGCAGGAGACAGGTGGAAGAGAGATTTAAAGATTAGAAAACGGGAATAGTTCCTAGCCTTGCCACCCAGAGCAGGGCGGTAGATCACCTGACCTACCTGTAGCGAGTGCCGCGAAATTTGAAATTCTGTCGGGAACGACGGAGTCTATAGCTATGTATATATCTGCCAGGTAAGTATGTATGAAACTTTATTGTATCATAACAATGTCATTTTTTTCAAAAAATCACAGCGCGCTAGTTTTAAGGATTAAGAGTTCATTTTTGGCTCCTTTTTTTGCCATTGGCTGAAGTTTAGTATGCAACCATCAGAAATGAAAAAAATTATCATTATCATATATAAATAATGCGATATATGATAGCGCAAAAAACGAAATTTCATATATAATTGAATTCAAATCGCGCTGTGCGCAAAACGGTAAAGGTAACGAGTTACTTTTTTTTTCGTTGTAATGTACACTAAATTGCGATCATTTTGGTATATAACACATTGTAAAACAATAAAAAGCAACACAGAGAAAATTTTATCACAAAATAATGCATGAATTCGTAACGCACGTACGTAACAAATATTTTTTTCAAAAAATTCACCATAAATCTAAATATTGTCTGAGACTTCCATTTTCTTCAAAATGAAGAAAAAATGATTTTAATATTACTATACTGTAAGAATATTAGCTTACAAATACAGTTGTTCCGATACGTAATACAAAACCCTCGGTCCTTTAACAATAGGAAGTAGCTAGCGGCAGCTGGAACGGTCGTAAGCTTCGAACAAGGGGAGAACGGTAGTTAACTGCTTGTCCGATCGTCGCGCGCCGCGCGACTGGGAGGTAAACCAAATCACTTTTGCTTTTCGGCCGTGTGTGGGAAGGACTGTTCGCCATCGCTCTGCCCGCTTGTCGTTTGCTTCAATTCTTGAGTATTTGGTTTCTATTTCTGTGTATCAGGAGTGATAGTAGTACTTTTTTCTCTATTTCAATTGATTACAATGAGTGAATCAGAGGAAATTGAAATTTCACCGCGCCCTCCAGTCGCCCGTAGAGTGTGTCCCGGGTCTGGAGGGACGTAAATGTGGGGGGTTCAGTCCTTTGTGGAGGTGGACCCCCACGAGTTTGTACTCGTTGTCGAGGGCGAGAGTGCTCTCGTAACGAGCCATGTATGGTTTGTATGAATTGGTCCGAGGCGCAGTGGGTGCTGTACGAGGGCAGGAAGAGACTTAGGCCGGCCAAGAAGTCATCGGAAAAGTCCAGTGACTCCTTTGGTGACGGACACTTCGTCCTCTTTCCTGCCTCCCGGCCAGCCCCCACGGTTTGCGCCTTCCCCTGCGGGGGGGGTAGCGGAGTCCTTTTCCTCTCTCGATCCGTTGCGAGTGTGGAGGAGCGCCCGCTACCCGGACGTACAGTTGTATTCGGGGTCTTCTGTCCGCTCTGGGGGGGGAATTTCGCCCCCCAGGCGCGGGGAAGCCCCTCCTATTAACCCGACTCTCGCTTCCGCAGGTGTGCCAGCAGCGGAAGGACGACTTGGGACAGGTGTGGGAGTCGCTGGGACTGCAGGGAGTGCCCAGCATCCAGGGGTTGATACAGCGGTTGGCGGGGTCGGCCGTGGTCACTCATGGTGCGGTGACCACCACACGACCACATTAACTACCCCTGCGTATGAGATGCCACCACATCTTGTATATACGCCTCACATAATGTCGGTGACACCCACGGTGGCAGTACAAAAAACCTATTGCCGCCGTTCCAAAGAGGACGATGCCACCACCACCGGATTTTTTCCTTTGCCGACCCGGACTTCCGCTGCCCAAGAGTACCCCCCTGGACCTGCCGCCAGTGCCACGGATGTCGGTGACTGTCGACAGGACGCCTGGCTCTCCCTTAGTACCTCTGCCGTGCCTGCCGTACCTGTGGCCGCTCCAGCGACTTTTTCCATTTCAGGTACACATTCAATTTCAGATGTTCCTGCTGTTCCTGCTGTTCCCGGACCTGTTCCTGCCGTTCCCGCTGCTGGTGTTGCTGTAACAGTCTCAGGTCCTTCCGGACAGGTGCAGTCGGGCCCTGTTGCTTCGGCAACTGCCCCGGCTCCCTCCTGGATGGAAGACCTGACGTCTGTCCTGCGGAGCCTGGCGAAGAAGAAGAGGAAGAGGAAGAAGGTGTCGTCATCGTCTTCATCGTCTTCTTCGTCGTCTGCTGCCTCTCCTTCCCCTTCGACTTCTAAGGCCAAACAGCCGAAGAAGAAGAAGGTTGCCTCCTCCCCCCCATAAGAAGACTCCTTCGGGATCTTCTAAGGGCCCGGCTCGCTCAGGCGAGCTGGGGAGCTCTTCTGCTGGTCCTCCTGTTCCTTCGGGTGCGGGGCCCGTCGCTTCTTCTGCAAAGAAGAAGTCGACGGGGACCAGAGGTGCATCAGCTTCGGCTGGTGCGTCCTCACCTGGTACTAGTGGTTCCGCCGCTAAGCCAGGTTCCGTCTCGGCTGCTTCTCGTTCGCGAGAAGCACCGAGTGGACGCTCTTCTAAAGAGGACCGTCCAGCCAAAGTTTCGACGACCGAGCTCGCTCGCCGTCAAGACAGCGGCACGGAGCAGAAGACTGGCGAGAGTCGTGCACACGACTCTCGCCAGGCCACTGGACGCTCTCGCAGCGACCAGCCGGCTGCTCGGGCTGACGTGACGGTCACTGACCGGCCACGGGTTGAGGCGAGGAAGGAGTCCCCACCGGCCGCCGGTACCAGCCACGGCTAGTACCAGCGGTTGACGCGCCGCGAGAGGACGCTGGCCTGGTCTCGACGCGAAAGGGAGCCTAGCAGGTCACCAGTCCGCCGCTCCCGATGGGATCCGGGCGGAGACGGTGACCAGCGGCAGCTCGCCTGACGCTAGAGAGCGGTCTCGAAGTTTCTCAGCCGAGCCAATCGCCCCAGCGAGCGGCAACGCTAGCCTGCTGCTAGACCGTCACCGCGGGTTGACGATCGGCAGCAGCCCTCTTACGCACGCTGGTCTGCCAGCGGAGCGCGGGGGGAGCGTCAGGTCTGCCTCTCCTGTACCTTCAACCTCCTCGGGCTATACCGGGAGGAGCGAGGTACCAAGGAGCGATCACGAGAGGTGCGCCGCTCGTGACCCAGCTATGACGCCGTACGGCTCAGGCACGGTCTTAGGACCGACCAGGACGTACGCGCAAGTAGTTGGAGGCGACCGTCAGGGGTCTGTCGCTGTTCCTCCTTCTGAAGGAGGAGTATCGAGGGATATGCTCTTGTTGGAGGGACTGGACGGTCCTACTCCACAGGACGCTGTGACGCCCGAGATACAGAGGAACTTCGCGGAAAGTCATTAAGCTGATGCGTCTGCATAATGGCCTCGCGGAAGGATCGCCGCTACCACCATCAGAGCCACGTCCCGGCTCGAGTCAGTTTTGGGGGTCCCAAGAGGGAGCCCAAAAATGATGTATGGGGTTGCCACCGATCAGAGCTGGCGGACTCAGTCCTGGATCAGTGGAGAACTCGTCTCAGGACGGGAGGACTCGCTAAATCCACCGGACGGTCCTCTAAGCTGCTTCCTCCTCCTCTTACCAGCGGCAGAGGCGTTTCTACGTGCCATCAGAAGACCCGATACTGCCGAAACAGGTTAACCCGGAGTTAGCGAGGCTGACTCCAGGTGTGTCACTGCAGCAGCTCTGTCGGAGAACCTATGGTTCTCGCAGCAGGAGGCACTTGCCCTGGAAGCTACCCGCTATGGCAGCATTCCAGGCAGTTTCTGGTTGGATTTGTGGTCCCTCACAATATCCAAGTGGCGGCCGGCTCCGGGAGTTCTGCTCTCGAAGACGACGCTTCCTTCAGGAGACTGTGCCAGTCTGGAGGAAGAGCAATCTCTTACCTCGCCCATCAGACTGCTAACCTGTGGGCCAACTTGGTTCTTTCGGCGTAGGGACGCAGTCCTTACCCGAGTGACCAAGGGGGCTGGGCGTGAGGCGGCACTCGGGCTAAGAAATGGACCTCTTAGGAGTTCCCCACAGCTCTCTTTTCCTGGAGAGATGGTCGGACGCTGCGGTGGAACGGCGGCGCACTGACGAGAGTGACCGCTTAGTCCACCAGGCAGTCTCGAAGGTTTTTCTGGGCAACCTCGAGTAACTGCGGCCAAACCAAAGAGCTTGGCTAGCGCTTCCACGGCGGCGAAGACGGTCGCACGTCCAAACCCCGTGTGAAGACTCCAGTTGTTTCGACTTCTGCGAGAGGACGGCCGCAATCAGCCCTCCTCCCAACCCATCCATTTCCCCGAGGAGGTGCTGGAAAGAAGTCGAAACGAGGAGGGAAACGCTAGGGACGGCGTTCCCCCTCACCTGCTGCCCGGAAGTGGGGGGGTGGCCTGGCGAGCATTGGGCGACTTGGCAGCGCTACTGCGCCGAGAACTGGATAGTAGACGTCCTTCGGGAGGGATATCTACTACCCTTCGAGTCTCGGCCCCCCCTCATCTCCAAACCGGTCCATCTACAGACCTATGTCCGGGGATCAGCAAAGGACAACGCTCTTCGACAGGAGATCAAGACCATGCTGGCGAAACGAGCTGTAGAAATCGTGGAGGACCAGTCACCAGGCTTTTACAGCCGCCTCTTCCTAGTGGAGAAGGCATCGGGGGGCTGGCGCCCGGGGTGATAGACCTCTCTCCCCTGAACCGCTTCGTTCGCACGACGCGGTTCACGATGGAGTCGGCACGCTCAGTGCTCGACTCGATCAGGGGGAACGATTTCATTTCATGCTTTCGGTGGACCTGAAGGACGCGTATTTTCAAATACCCATCCATCAGTCCTCCAGAAAGTACCTCCGCTTCATCTTCTTCGACGGGACGGTGTACCAATTCAGGGCACTTTGTTTCGGTCTCTCAACCGCCCCACAGGTGTTCACGCGAGTGTTCACTCTGGTGTCGGCTTGGGCCCAGTTCGAAACAGGGATATCGTCTTCTTCTGAGGTATCTCGACGATTGGCTGGTCCTGGCGAGCTCCCGCTCGCAGTTGCTACAGGGACAGAGATCGACTCCTCAAGTTTTGTCGCGTCTTATGGGGATCGTGATAAACTACGAGAAGTCCGATCTCGAACCCAAGCAGAAGATGAAGTACCTGGGTATGCTGATAGATACGGTAGCAGGGCAAGTCTTTCCCGCAGACTTGCGTATCAGCAAATTCAGGGAGGCAGCCGGCCGGTTCCTGTCGCGGCAGGAACAGGCAGCACAGCAATGGCAAGTCGTGATCGGCCATCTGTCGTCACTCGAGAAGTTAGTCCCTCACGGGCGTCTTCACCTGCGGTCTCTCCAGTGGAGGCTAAGGGAGAGTTGGTCCCAGGCCAAGGATCCTCCTTACTTTCCCGTGGCTATCACGGACAAGGTGAGGCAGGACCTAGCCTGGTGGCTCGACGGACCAAGAACCTCGTTAAGAGGAGTGCCCATACGCACTCCCCCCCCACCCCGGAGATGCTTCTGTTCTCAGACGCATCGACCGAGGGATGGGGCGCACACCTGGAGGAGTTGCTGACTGCAGGTGTGTGGGACCATCACGAGAAGCACCTTCACATCAATGTCCTGGAACTCAAGGCGGCGTTCAACGCTCTCCAAGAGTTTTCGGGACCCGCTTGGTGGACACTCAGTGGTGTTGATGTGCGACAACACCACAGTAGTGGCATATGTCAACAAGCAGGGGGGGCTAGCTGCCTGTTTTTCTCTTCCGCTCCATCAGTTGACGGTGCAGGTGCACGAGTGGGCCACGGCTCACTCGATAGAGCTGTCAGCACGCTACATTCCAGGCAAGAAGAATGTAGTAGCAGACAAGCTCAGCCGTCGGGATCAGGTGATAGGGACCGAATGGTCTCTACACCAAGATGTGGCGGAAAGGCTCTTCAACCTGTGGGGGCGACCGGTCGTAGACCTGTTCGCCACCCGGCACAACAGGAAGATACAGGTGTTCTTCTCGGCCGTGCCGGACCCATGGGCAGCTGCAGAGGACGCTCTCCAACACCCCTGGGACAACCTCTTCGCTTACGCCTTTCCTCCCTTCTGTCTGATTCGGAAAGTGATCAGTCGAGCGCTGGTCACTCCCAATCTCAGAATGATCCTGGTGGCTCCCAAACGGCCGCAAGCCGTTTGGTATCCGGACCTGCTGGCTCTTCTTGCAGACGCACCGAGAGAGCTACCCAACTGGCACAACCTTCTAGCCCAGCCACACGTAGAACGGTACCACCGCGCAGTCCAGTCCCTTCAACTTCACGGCTGGCTGTTATCCACCATCTCTTGCGAACGAGAGGCTTTCTCGTAGCGCAGCAACAGAGATGGCTGGACACGTCAGACAGTCCTCTGCAGCTGTATACCAGGGGAAGTGGGCCGTCTTCTGTGGTTGGTGTCGTAGACAGGGTTTGTCTCCTCTCAGAGCCACTCTTCAGCAGGTAGCGGATTTCCTCGTGTTTCTTCGCCGAGAGAAGCTCCTCTCAGTACCCACAGTCAAGGGATATAGAGCCGCTCTGGCTCTCGTCCTAAAACTGAGGGGACTGGACATCACGAATTCGTTCGAGATATCCTTGCTAATGAGGAGCTTCGAAAGGTCTTGCCCACCCAGGGAACTCAGGCCCCCTGCGTGGGACGTGACTCTCGTCCTTAGGAGTCTGACCTCGAACACCGGTTCGAGCCACTCCGAGAGTCGTCAGACAGGGATCTGACCCTCAAGACCCTCTTCTTGCTGGCCCTGGCATCGGCGAAGAGAGTAGGGGAACTACATGGCCTTTCTTATGATGTGAAACATACCAGAGGCTGGGGATCTGTGACGCTCGATTTCGTCCCGAACTTCGTAGCTAAGACTCAGAATCCGTCGATCCCTGACGACAGGTTCGAGTCTTTCACGATCCCTCCCATGCTGACTTTATACAGATAACGATGCGGATGAGATGCTGCTTTGTCCTGTGAGGGCGCTACGGCGCTATCTGAAGAGAACTCGACATCTCAGGCCTGAGTGTCGACGCCTCTTCGTTAGCACTGGGGTCACCAAGAAGAAGTCTCCAAGAACACGCTTTCTTTCTGGCTACGTGAGGTGATCAGGAGAGCGTACGAAGCTGAATGGTAGCGACGACATCCGTACGCTCCGTCCGAGAGCCCACGAAGTCAGAGGTATCGGACCCTCCTTAGCGTTCCGTAAGAACTTCTCCGTGGCGCAGGTCCTGAAGGCAGGTGTCTGGGCCAACCAGACCACCTTCACGTCCTTCTACCTTCGGGATATTGCCCACAAGTCCTTGGATACCTTTTCCTTGGGACCTGTGGTGGCTGCTCAACACGTTGTGTAAGCTTACCCAGCACCCGAGCAGGCAGAACAGCATCGATTCCTGGTATGACTGGGAGAATGAATGCGTGAATGAGAGAGTGACTGGCTTCTCTTCACCATCTTTTTCTACCTCTACCTGTGGGCAGAGGGATACGGTCGTTACCTTGCTGGAAAGGAGTCCGATGCAGGTAAGCTATTCAACAGAGCTCCATCCTATCTCTTTAACTAGAGATAGGAGTAAATATCCACCACTTTCCCCAACAAGGGGGAGAAAGTGGATGCCAACATGAGACAAACCCATTACTTTACATTTGCTCATGTAAGGAAAAAGTCTTACAATGCTGGTACGAAGAGATACGCTTGCCTCTCTCTTAGTACTCGGCCCAGAGGTCTGACCATTGATCCTGCGGTGCACACCCCGATCAATCGGACAGAGGCTTGGATCCCTCCCTCGCTCTTACGACCAGGGAGGCATTCCAGGGATGGACGAACACCAGTCTGTTCATCAAAAGACTCAGATTCCACCCACCAAGAAGTGAGTCTTCCTATTGTTAAAGGACCGAGGGTTTGTATTACGTATCGGAACAAATGACAATTTGTCGAAAATTGCATTTTTCCTAACTATACCAAACCCTGAGGTCCATTTAACATAAAGTCCCTCCTCATGCCACCCCTCACTCTGCGTATTTTGCATGGGCCAAAAGCAAAAGTGATTTGTTTACCTCCCAGTCGCGCGGCGCGCGACGATCGGACAAGCAGTTAACTACCGTTCTCCCCTTGTTCGAAGCTTACGACCGTTCCAGCTGCCGCTAGCTACTTCCTATTTTGTTAAAGGAACCTCAGGTTTCTATAGTTAGGAAAAATGCAATTTTCGACAAATTGTCATTTTTCGACCATATCTGACTAGGTAAAGTTGACCGAATGTAGAATTTTTTATATATATTTTTTTATATGCAATTATTTCGGAAATAAGAAAAGCTACAACCTTCAAATACTTTTCGTTTTATTCTACATGAAATTGCGCACATTTTCATATATAAAACTCTATGAAATGCCTAATATGAAATGGAGCAAATATTCCGAGAATGGAACATACGCATTTTCGCGAGATTTGTGGCGGAGAATCCGCGCGCGGAGGGAAGGAAAGATTTTTTTTAAAATTCACCATAAATCTAAATATTGTGCTAGAGACTTCGAATTTGTTTCAAGATGAAGATAAATGACTGAATATTACTAGACTGTAAGAGTTTTAGCTTACAATTGCGTTTTTCGACTATTTCGGTAGAGTCAAAGTTGACCGAACGTGGTTTTTTTTCTATTTATCGTGATTTATATGCAAATATTTAAAAAATGAGAAAAGCTACAACCTTCAATTATTTTGTTGTATTTTACATGAACTTGCGCACATTTTCATATATAAAACTTTATGTAACGGCTAATTCAAATGGTGCAAATATTACCACAATCGCACGTATGATTTTTTTCGGAAGAGTTACCGCGCGGACGTAAAGAAAATGTTATTTTTTTCATAAATTCACCATAAATCAAAATATTGTGCCAGAGACTTCCAATTTGTTGCAAACTGAAGGTAAATGCTTGAATATTACTAGAATATAAGCATTTAGCTTACAATTTTGCGTTTTTTGACCATTTCGGTAGAGTCAAAGTTGACCGAAGGTTGAAAATTTGTCACTTATCATTTTTAATATGAAAATATTTCAAAATTGATTAAAAGTACAACTAAACCAGTGGGTTGTTTTTTAGTTGTATTGTGTGACTGAAATTTGCCGCAATTTTCGTTTTCCACTAATTTAAAACTTTATGTAACGGCTAATTTAAAATGGTGCAAATAACAATTGTGACCCAACAATCGCATGTTAATGATTTTTTGTCGGAAGAGTTATCCGCGCGGACGTAAGGAAAATGTTTTTTCATAAATTCACCATAAATCGAAATTTGTGCTAGAGACTTCCAATTAGTTGCAAAATTAATTTAAATGATTGAATATTACTAAAATATTAGCGTTTTAGCTTACAATTGCGTTTTTCGACCATTTCGATAGAGTCAAAGTTGACCGAAGGTTGAAATTTTGGCACTTATCGTTATTTATATGAAAATATCTCAAAACTGATAAAAGCTACAATCATGAATATTTTTTTGTTGTATTCTTCATAAAAATGCGCACATTTTCATATATAATACTCCATGTAACGGCTAATTTAAAATGGTACAAAAATTATGTCAAAGTGACGAAATAATTTCCGAGATGTGTCACAGATACTTTTTAGTGCGGCAAGAAAGAAATTCGCGCTTGCGCGCCTGCGTAACGATTGTAAATAAAACAATACCTTGATCCGTGAACTCCCAGCATCCCCCAAGGCGCGTGATTCAAGAGTTTTTGGCTGGTAGGCCTAAAAGTATTTTTCCGCGAATTTTTAAAAAAACTTTTGTATGTCGACGTAAAATACGTCCAGTCGGCACCCGAGAGACAAAAAATGTCGACGTAAAATACGTCCAGTCGGCGTTTAAGGGTTAAGTAAATGAGTATGATATTCATTATCAAGCAAAAATTATTCTAATTACAAATTCATTCATATTGAAGAATAAATGTAACAGCAAAAGAAAAAAAAAAACAAAGAATAGTGATGCAAAAATACTGCAGTGCTGGACTAGCTCAGCAGGATGGTATGTAGTGGATCACACTAGATATAAAAGATCACATTTTAATATGTAAAGTAAGCGCCTTACTAGGCAGACAAACACACACACATTAAATGATCATTTGAATGAGTAAAAGATGCAGAGCAGGACATGATTGATTATTTACCCAAGTAACAAGAAACTTACACTTATAGGTTTAGACAAGCAGGTGTCAGTCAGCTTCCTTAAGTTGAAGTCTGTAAACTGAGTTGCTGTTGTATTTGTAAATCTTTTAGACGTGCTTCAAGAAGCAATAATATTAGAGGTCGATGCATTAACCTTTATGCAACAAACTCCTGATGGAATATACAATAGGAGTAATATTAGGACAAATCACCTCAGTGAAATTATACATCTGTAGCATATGAATCATTACTACAAGAATTTAAGTTCTGTAGTTTCATTAAACAATTTGACAATATTTAAATACCTACTTGTTTTCTCTGATTGAGACTTAACATGTACGTATTTAATTCTCAGAACATATAAGAGCATGCAGTATATTTCTTCAGTCTCTTGTACATAGAGGGACAAGAATATATAATGAAGGCTTCATGCAATGGTACTGTTGTGGTAGTAGTAATAGTAGTAGAAGGAGGAGGTTAATATATTAAACTAAGGTAATGAAAATATACTGTAGAAATAATAAAGACGAAACATTTTTGTTTGCTGATTTATTAGTTATTTTGAATAACAAAAATCTACCTTTTTCCAGTCATACAAAGATGAGGAAAGGCGACAGTTAACAATAGCAAGATTATGGAGGATTCAGAGGTTGAATGGTGGAGCTTTGATTACACCAGAGGAAAGGGAGAATGCAGAACGAGCTTTTATTAGGCATTACATGAATGATGAGGTTCGACCAAGGAGGTAAGTTTGTATGCGACCCGTTCAGTAAGTGCTGGTGCATTTTTTTATCATTATACGTAGTACCCTTGCATGTAAATTTTAGTAAGAGACATTCCAAGTTTTGTACGGTTATTTTTTCACAACTACTACTACTGATTCACAAGAGGAAGGGCCCTTTATCAGTGTTGGTTTAATCATTTCATAATAATATATACTGTATTGGCCTTTTAACTTACGCATAAATTACATATTGATTCATTATTCTGTTGTTTTATTTCATGGATATTTGCTGTCTTTCAAAAATTCAAGAAACTTCCTGTTTATAGGTATGATGAACTTATTCATCAACATGGTGAATTGGACCCATTAGTTGAAGTAAGTTTGCAGCCTGAAAAGGAGGTTGATGTAACCGTTAGGTATAATGACACGGTCCTTCATAAGAAGTTAAGTGTATATTCACGGGTATTAGATCTGAAGAAGGAACTTGAACCAGAGGTAAGGATTTGGAATTTGAAAATCTTAAATAAAGGTTTGTTGTAAATGTCTGAAATATGTCTCCTAATTCAGTACAAAATATATAATTTTGTGTTGCTTCAGTATTTCTTTTTATTGGAATGTATGTATTTTGAAATTAATTTACTTCTGTGAGAATAAAAACCACCTTTTATATGGAATACCTTTTGTTGAAAGCTGGGGTGGTAGTTGGAAGTGGTTAGCTAGGAGCAAGCAAGTCAGTCAGTCAGGGATTCATCATCCCACTCAGTGAGCAGCGCTTATTGTTGAAAGAAATTTTCAAGGTAATTTGCATTTTTCCTGGAGTCTTAACTCATAAAACTGCATCTAACCAACTCTGCCTAGTTGCCAGAGAAGTGACATTGCTTACCAAGTGGAAGGGTGAGATCACCACCCCCTCACTTGCTTGCCACAACTTACCATCTTTTTTTATCAAGCTTCAGTGACTGGACAAGCTTTAACCAATGGAATTCCATATAGAAAGACTTCAGGTTTGTAAACAGAAGAAAAATCCTAATTATCTTAACGATTTGCTGTTATGTATTTGCTTAGCATTTGCTAATGACAGTTTTTAACCTTTCAGATTGGCTTACCAGCTAATAAGATGAGAGTATTTTATCACGATAAAGGAGTTGAATTTGGTGTGGCATACACACCAGAGGAACTGAAGATCAGTAGCAAACAGCTATACACAAAAAATGTCCGGTCGGGGGATGAGTTCATCATCTACTCCAAAGTTTAACCTTAGTGGGGAGAGGTGCTGGGTATATTGTGACTTCTTCGTGCAGCCAGCATAAATACCTGCAACATTTGAACAGTAACATCCTATACCAAATTATATCTGTAAGATTTTATATTATAACAATTTTACTGATGAAAGTAGTTATGATATGCAAGCTATAACTGTGATTTCATTCCAGGTATTTTTGGGGCCCATAGTTCATTTGAATGTGCTATCGAACTGCCATGAAAGTATTATGCTAATGGGTAAATAGAGCCATGAGGCTTTTTATGTGATGATTATGATTCTGTAATTTTCATAGTGAGGCCAGAAGTGAAGAGGAAGTCTTGCCAGTCCCCCAAAAAATACAGGATGAGATTTTGGTATTAAAGGTTTGCATGTTGCACTTTAATAAAGAAATACTATTACTCAGGTTTAAAACTTCATAATTGCAAGTATGTTGTGTTGGTGGCAGCTTAGAAAAGTCCCCCTGTGGTGGGGCTTTTGTTTTAAATGGAGACTGCTTGATGTTCGTTTAATAGCGAGAATTGTTCCAGTTGCATAATTGCTGACAGTCATTGTTGAGGTAAACAGTTGCTTCCAAAGCACTTTATAGTTGAATTAAAAGGAATAACTTTATGAAGAAATGTTAGTAGCTTCAGATTTCTTTTGGAATGGCTATTGTAACTACTGGTATTACTTATGAAACATTTAACTGCAGTATTTGCAATATAAGCAGCATCAGTGTGGCTCTTGTGAAATATTGTCAGTCTCTTATTTGGCAGTTGTTATGGAAACACAGTGAAGGAAACATAATAATGCCGTATAAAAATAGTATACTGGAGAATAACAGCTTGAATTTCTTTTTACTATACTATGATGGAATTAACGTATCACCTGCTAATTTCATTTGAGTGGATGTCTTTTCAGACTAAAATCCATTCCATAGAAGTATTCACTAATTTTTTTTTTTTTTTTTTTTTAACTACAGTTGCACAAAAAATATGCATTATGAATCATAACATCTGTGCAGTGAACAAATCTCCTACCACCAGGCCAAGTTCTGTTTGCAGATCCAATACAGTGACCATCTTGCGAAAACATTTGGAACAAGACTCGAATGTAAAACTTGCACCAGCTGTTTTTAGGTTTTTTCTGTTAACAATTTACAGAAAAGCTGAAGATTTCTATACAGTAAGTTTCATTTGACAAAAAAAAACTACGTATATAGCAATCAAGCTGTAATATTTTCTTAATTCCCAATGTGAATTTATGGGAATTGGGAACATTTCCTCGTGAGGAAATTCTTGTATAATACAGTTTTATGTATATTGGGTGATTGTACATTAATGATAAAATGACCTTAAATAGAAATGAAAAAGCCTTGTGATCTTAAACTGTAAAATGCTTAACTAATGTATCCCAGTGGAGATTAGTTCTGAAGTGGTTGTCCTCTACAAATGTTGTGACACTTATTACATACGCATTATTTTTTTTTTTTCCAGATTGTAGGATATTGCCCTCATAGAAAGTGACAGAATATTTTGTTCAGGATTAACCTGTTTAATATACATACACAAAATGCAGTATATAGAATTTGCAGTTTTCAAATATATATTAGAAAAACGCTTGAATTTGAAATACAGTACTACTGAATGTTTGAAATCTAAAACTAAATTCCTTAACAAATACTGAAATGTAGCTTTTTAGAATTTTTAACAATTTTTTAACTGTAACGCTGGACAAATGTGCATATTTGAAGCTGTTTAGTATTCTTTGACGAGTTTTCTCTGAGGCTTGCCATTATCAACTGTTCGTAATATACTCTTGCAGACATAGTACCTTAAATGATTATAAAGCTTTCGCTGGAGTAATGTCATATGAAATAAGTGCAAGATGCTGTGACAACAAGAAGCTGCATGCATACTGAAATTCTCAACACTTTTCAACTTATTACTGCATATTTTACATAGTAGCTTTATAGCTATTTTACATAGAACATTTTTTTTTTTCAATCCTTGACTTGTAAAATTCACTTATTTGAATGAAACTGTTGCCTCAAAGTAGTTTTACCTTCGAGGTTAAAAGCCGAGGTGTGTTTTTGGTTTGTGGCTTTAGAGAGCAGTTTTACATGGTATTCAGGTTTAACTGTAAATTGAATTTCATGGTAGGGTAAAATAGTGATGCCAATGTTTGTCAGTTGCAAGTTGGTAATTTTATTGCTTTTCAATAAATTTCAGTCTTGCTTTTTTAGGAACTTACACAATTCCACTCAAGTTTTCCATTGGACGCAACGGTACTTTTCAAGTCGTGAACTGTACCCTCCTTAAGGAAACTCAACCTTTGAGAGGAGATAAACTAAAATATTTGTCACAAAAATATCTTATATGCACATTAATCAGTTGTAATAATTTTGTAGATGATCTCATTTTTTTCCTAAGCTTGTGGTTTGATTGTGAGGTATTTTTTGTGTGGAATTCATTGCGCTTTGTTAATACAGAGAAGTTGTGTGGGTTGACATAGAAATTGCTGGTTAATTGGTTTGATAAACATAGATGGCTAGGCTTTAATATTCAATTTGGACTGATCAATTTAAATATGTTTAGCTACCTTACAAAACTGATGACAGAATTAAATGCTTGATTTCTTAATCGAATTTGACAGTATTGAAATTTTGTACTTTTTGGAATTTTGAAATATTTGTGAATTCATATTTTTTACCATTATGAAGGTTTTGATAAAAAGCTTTTTTTTATTACCAAAGATTTATCTAGAGAACTATATAGTAATGATGTACCTGTTTCAAGATGTTTGAGTGCATAAGATATTTCAAAGAAATACATTAGTGCTCGACGAGAAATATAAATTCATTTTAGAAAGATTTTAAGGCTTGGTTTGTGATAGTTTAGGTACCTGTGTTCAACACAGCAACTAAATGCAAGTCTAGTGTGAAGGTCAAGTGGTTGCTCTTTTAGGAACCCACTGTTGTTCGAAGCCAAAATTGATCAGTACTCATTCCTTAAAGGCATTTAAAGAATTGATAGAGATATGTACAATGCCATTTACTTACTAACCATTTTCTTTACTTTTCTCAAAGTTTTTGTCCATAGTTTTGGGTGGGTGGGTGAGCCCAGTGTGAATGTGGAATGTTAATGCTACACTGAGTATGGCATTGCCATATGAAGTTGATGCTACTAAGAGGGCACTGTATTTAATAAACTAGTTAAATTTATAATTTATAACTTATATAAATTACTAGAACTTTTATATTATTGATAGATAGCTATTGTACTTTTGACACTGGGAGTGCCAATAATTTTCTGTATATGTTTTTGTTTGATATGTTGATTGAGATTTTTCTGTTGTTTTCATCTAATGTTCCTTTTTTGTAAATAGATTATTTTATTTTGTATATTCAAAGATAAGTATTTGATGATGTGGTTTTAGTATATTATCATGTGGGCATTTTTAGTTGTATTAACGGTACCACAGATTGTGAAAATATTCTAGAAGTATTAACACCAATCCAGCATTCAAAACACATTTGCATGTGTTTGCTAGTACTGAAATACAGGAAATGATTGTATGTTAGTAAAGTATTAACATGCAAGCGCTGAAATATTTTTTATCCCAAGATATAGCATTATTTAGGAACAGTTCCACTTTAAATGTGGAATTGCAGCTGTTATTTTTATTTAAAAAAAAAAAAAGAGAGAGAGAACGACTTGCGCACACTGTTGAGGAATGGTATGTACGCTTAATTATTAAGACATCATCAGTTTCAGCAGTACTGCAGAAGCAATCGGTTTATTGTTGCCTTTGTGTTTAACAATGTTCCCCATGATAGATTTTATAAATTTAATGTCTGTAAACATGTTCATACTAAAAACTTTACAAAATAAATAATAGGTTTCTAACTCTTTTTATTTTTACCACATTATTGTAGCTGTAATTACTGACCCATGTATACTTCCTGAGATGTGAAATAACCTCAAATCACATCTGCCTGTTGGGCTTTGCATGGCCTCTCCAACCCTAGCGCTGTGCTATATAACCAAATTTTCATAGATTCATGCATATTTCTACCTATTGAAAAACTTACAAGTCTTGGTAAGAATTCCTTGCAAGACACATATAATTACAGGTTCCTGTAAGAATTCCTAATATGGATAAAGTTACTTTTTTTTGGGATGTAAGCATGTTGAAGATCGGTGCCAGGAAGCTTTCTTAGCAGACTGAAGGAATGAGGAAACTTCCTAATCTGATAAACAGAAAAAGATTGAGAGCGCTTATGGCGGCAAGCTGCAAATGCCTGTAATTTCCTTACCCAAAGTTCTGACTAGAAACCAAGGGAGGATCCATGAATTGGTTATTTAGTTTTTTTTTATTTTTAAGCACAACATTAATGATAAAGCCCAAGTGTAAATTCCCCAACCTTAACAAGAAGGCAAAAAAGAAAAGTCCTGAAACCAAGGGAAAGAGAAGTAACACCTTCCCCATAAGAAATATACATAAGAACTGAATTGGACTCCAGTGCATCTCTGATTATGCCTTCCCACAACTAGGAAGTGTAAAAATATAAAATAAAAACCACAATTTTTTAGTTAAAAGTACTTGAAAGTTATTCCTGGACCCACTTTCCACACAATAGCAAGACTAGGGTTTCTCCTTCAAGGAAAGAAGACACGAGTCCTGGAATACAGACTTCAAGGAAAGACATGAGTCCTGGAATACAGACTTCAAGGAAAGAAGACATGAGTCCTGGAATACAGACTAAGTTCACATAAAAATGCAGTTCAGAATCAAAAGATCCTGGCACTCCTACTACATAAAAGTAAAAAATGGAACAAATTTTTTTTAATAAAAAATTAAACACCGTGGTATAATAATAATAATAAGAAAAAGTATTGTATAGTGTACTATAAAAAAAAAAAAAAAAATGTCATGACCACAAATAAAATAGGAATGCAGTGTGAATAATTACATTATACACTCATTTCCTTACTGACGTGGACTTCGACATCAGTGTGTGGTTTTTCACAAATGGCCACTATTCCTGTTACAGTGGGTTTCTGGTGTAGTGATCTCAATAACGGTTGGCTACTGTACTTGCCACTATGTTCATTATCAACAAAATGTAGTAACTGTAACTTGCATATCCTTCCCTAAACAAGGTATGCTCATCTTCCATACAGAACCTAAAATAGGATCAAACATATACAACCCAATGAATAAATAAATATGCATCCAAAAAGCTATGTAAAATACCAAATTTGTAACTAATTTGTATTTTTCATAACTAACAAACCTGAGGTCTTAACATTAGGATTTACTAGCGCCAAGCTGGAAACCGGTAGAATTAAAATTACACTTGTGAGATCCAGGGACTAATGGCATCTATACCAGGTCACGGGGCATGTATACCCAGAATGCCCACGGCTACCTGTGACCCATCAGTTATATTTCTAACCCAGTTTAGACTGCTAGAGGGGTGGTTCGAGGTGGGCCTTTAACTGTTAAGACCTCAGGTTTGTTAGTTATGAAAAATACAAATTAGTTACAAATTTGGTATTTGTTCATACACGAAACAAACCTTCGGTCTTAACATTAGGATAGACTTACTATTGGAGGGAGGTAAGTCTCTACAACTGACTGGGAGTTTGCCACCTTATCCATTTCCGAATATATAGGGAAATTCTAAGAGAATGGACAACGAACCTAGGACCAAAGATATAAGCGGATCTATTGGTTTTCTCCCACTAGGTGTAGATACCATTCTACTGTTTACTCTTGTCCCTTGCAACTGGATCCACCTTCACCCCTCTTTTCCCTATTATCCAGAGGGGTGTGTTGCTACTGAAAAGTATATCATCAGCTAAGATAGCTTCACAGTATGGCTGACCATCTCACCTGCATCTAGTCCGTTCCAGCACATGACGGTACTCTCCTTCATATTGCCCGTAGTTAAAGGAGTAGGAAGAAAGTAGTAAAGAAAAAAGACCAGTCATCCCATTCATTCTACTTTCATACCTTCATCTTAGACTAGACGCAAACTGACCCGCCAGGGGCACTGGATGAACTATATCACTTGTTGGGCCGCCACCACTGGACCCAAGGAAAAGGTGTCCAAGGATCTATGGGCAACATCTTTCAAATAAAATGAGGTGAAAGTTGTTTGGCGCTTCCACACACCAGCTTTCAGAATTTTATCCACAGACATGTTCTTCTTAAATGCCAGGGAAGCACTCACACCCCTGATGTCATGAGCTCTAGCTCCCACCTGGCTATCTGACCCTCTGTCTTCTGCCGTATAAGCATCTCTGATCGTCTCCCTTAGCCAAAATGATATTGTATTCTTGGACACTTCCTTCTTGTTCCGTCCTGTACTTACGAACAACCTCTGGCACCCCGGCCTGAGGTGCCTTGTTCTCTTTAAGTACTCCCTTAGTGCCCTGACGGGGCACAGGAGCATCTCAGCTTTGTCGTTGTCTACAAAGTCTGCCAAGGAAGGTATGGTAAAGGAGTCGAATCTGCCGTCTACTATTGTTGGATTTTGGGTCTTGGCCACGAATTCTGGGACAAACTCACATACCATTGATCTCCAACCTCTCGAGTGCTTTATGAGATATGAGAGGCCATGTAGCTCCCCCACCCTTTTGGTTGAAGCCAGGGCCAATAAGAAGACTGTCTTCAGGGTCAGGCTCCTATCCGTGGACTGCCTTAGTGGTTCATAGGGGGGTTTTGTCAGACTACTCAGTACCTTGGTCAGATCCCAATCTGGGGCTTTTAGCTCCTTTGGTGGGCATGACTGTTCAAAGCTCCTCATCAGCATGGCCAACTCCCATGAAGACGATATGTCCACTCCTTTCATTCGTAAGACTGAGGCTAGAGCTGCCCTGTACCCCTTCACTGCAGATACAGACATATGTTTTTCTGTTCTGAGATATATCAGAAAGTCTGCTAACTGCTGAATAGTGGTACCGAGTGGAGACACGTTCCCTCTACGACACCAATCACAGTATGCTGACCACTTTCCTTGGTATACTGTCGCAGATGATTTTCTGATATTACCTGCCATCTGAGTTGCTGCTTTCTGCAAAAACCCTCGCTCTCGGAGGAGATACTTGACAGTCTCCACCCGTGAAGCGATAGGGACTTCACCGACTGGTGGTACCTCTCCACGTGAGGCTGACACAGAAGGTTGCTCCATGGAGGTAACTCTCTTGGCACATCTACTAGGAGTTCCAGTAGGTCTGGAAACCACTCTGCTTTCGGCCATAACGGGGCTACCAGGGTCATCTTGAGGTTCTGAGACCGCATTACCCTGTTCAGAACCTGACGGATTAGATGAAATGGAGGAAATGCGTACACGTCCAGATTGTCCCAGGGGTGTTGTAGCGCATCTTCTGCTACTGCCTCTGCGTCTATCTGACCCTCTGTCTTCTGCCGTATAAGCATCTCTGATCGTCTCCCTTAGCCAAAATGATATTGTATTCTTGGACACTTCCTTCTTGTTCCGTCCTGTACTTACGAACAACCTCTGGCACCCCGGCCTGAGGTGCCTTGTTCTCTTTAAGTACTCCCTTAGTGCCCTGACAGGGCACAGGAGCATCTCAGCTTTGTCGTTGTCTACAAAGTCTGCCAAGGAAGGTATGGTAAAGGAGTCGAATCTGCCGTCTCTTCATCATCTTCTCTTTGCAGGAAATTAAAATTACCCTAGAGAATTTTATGATGATGACTTGTGTTACTATTATTGTTATTACTGTTACTGGGTAGCTTAACAGACTATCTCTGCAGTCCCTCTGGAAAAGCACTGCTACCAGGTAACTAATGAAGTAGCGATCGTTTCCTGTTTTGTTGATAAAATCAGAGAAACCACTTTTTAATCAGGTTTTAAATGAAGATCATATTCAAATTACACACCTGGGTGGTTTGTCTATATCAAGAGGTATCACGCCTTTACAATATAAATTTCAAAAATACCCTGAAATTATACTATAATTGCCAATTGCAATGAAGCAGTTCTTGGTAACTACTTTGCTACTTACTTTCTTTATCAGAAAAGTTAGGTTAGCGTGAAAACAATGCTCAAATTAAAATCCTTGCTTTTCAAATGATAACTTCATACAAAATTGAGTCTGGCTAAAAGGGGTTCCTAAACAAAGTCACATTAGTAATATATTTCATATATTACTTGTCAAGTATATGACCATTAGAACATGTATACAATTACAATAGCTTGTATAAAATAATTAAATTTTCTAATATTCACAAAAACTTTTGTCTAGATGACTATCACAGGTTATTTTCTTTCATGAAATGTTCAAGGTACAAAGTACCTCACTCATGATTTTTCAGGAAATTTCAGTTTTGTTGGTTTCTTTCACACGTCATTAATTTTGTGAAGAAGTTGGGAAACTTCAAAACTGTCAGTTACAAATATATAGCTTAATTTCACATAAAATTCAAAGGCAACTATGAGTTTTCCTTTTCATAATTTTTCATGTAGCCATTATAAAAAATCAAATCCAATACCATTACAGGAAAACAAATTGTTGATCATACATTAAGTACTTAGCAATTTCTAAATTTACAAGGTGTGTCTTAAAATAAGAATCTGTGCTTAGCAATGGACACAGTTTACATTCAAGTATTTCAACACTCAACAACAGTTCAATAATTACAACCACAACTTTTACCAAGGATACATCAACTTTTATCTGGGCTACAAATATATTTTTTTTTATGAAAATAACTCATCACTGCCTCTTATAAATAAATAAATTACTACATACTGTATTTGATATAAAAATTTCTGAGGACGAATCTTTGTTAACCCTATTTCTGGGCAAACAGGTTCTTCCTTTCATAAATGAACATAGAAATGCAATGGACATTTAAAAGAGGGATCTTGTACAGCAATTGCAAGGACTTTCCCTTAACCAAACTATATACATTAACCAAACTATATACAGACACAAAATCTACGATTTTGGGAGTTCATGTGTACCCTGTTGATTGGCAGTTACAGTTGTAGTACCTCTGACGGCTGCTGGCGAAACTATACGTGCTAACACAGGCTTTCCTGTAATTCAAATTATGAATGATTAAAACACCAGCACACATTGTAGGTACCTTACATAACAAATAAAACACCTAATTTTTTACCCAAGTTTTTAAACACAAACCCATAGTCTCAAATGTCCTCAGCTGTTTTGTTTGTTTGTACAGTGTTTTTATGTTGCTTTCTGCCAATTAGTCTCATAAGGAAACTCCTAGAAGACAAATTGGCCCTGGCAATAGTAATCACCAAATTCTCAGGATCCTGCTCAAGTGGGAACATCTTTGTCAAAACCCACTTTCAGATGTTTCACCAGAACCTGAAATCCTTGACCTTCAAGCAATCTTTGTTCCAGACTTTCTTTTGCTTCTGAGGCAACAGACAAGAAACAAATTTCATTCTCAGTAATTAAAGAATGTTGGTCAGCACTGTCTCTGGTTTTCAAGGGGCAAAGTAAATCTCTGGTTTTCAAGGGGCAAAGTAAAGATCTTGCTCATCTCTTGATCTAAAAGCTATGGCAACATTACCAGATGGACGTTCCCCCAAGATCAGTAGAGTCATAGTTTGAATGTATCTCTATTCTCTATTTCTACTGGCTTTCACTCAAGAAAAATGTGTTAGTGAAGTATGTAATGTCTAGCAAGGTTATAAATTCTGAAAATTAGGACTACACTGGTTTTTTCTTACTCTAGTTTTTATGGCTGAAACTAATCTTCCAGCAAGCAAGCTCAGCTCACAGTTCCTTTCACTATTCCATGTCTATTGGTGGATGCAAATAATGACAATGATTTCTACCTCTGCCAGATAGGGTCTATTAGTCTATTCAGTTTCCATTCAAAGAACTAAGGATTTCAGGAAAGGTAAAGCATGATTCTCTTTTATCAAAAATTAGGATAAAAAAATTAGGTCACATGAACCCTACCCTCTTCAATTTCAAATCATTGCTGAAGGTTAGTCACTACAAGACTATAAGGAGAGAAGAATGGAGTAGAAATAAGGAGAGCCCCCTTGGCAATTCAGCTAGAACAACTACATACATTTGAATACATCAGAGATTGTAAAAGAAATAGTTATTGAGTAAAAAAGTTTCACAAAAATGAAAAAGAAAGAAAATACCTACTTTAGCACACTTAAGACAACTGCAGTAAAAATTGCTTTCAGAATTTTACTAACCTCTCTGCTGTTGAGTAACCTGAGAAGCTGGGATAACCTTCAAAGTCTGGAAAGCTTGTACACCTTTTAAATTCAAGTGTGACCCCTGAAGAGCTGCAGCCGGTAAAACAATCTGTTGACCCCCAGTCCCACTTGCAACCACAACTGCTCCTTGACTGGCAGCCGCTTGCGTTGCTGCTGAGCCTCCTTTAAGACTCCCACCAGTTAACATAACCTGATGAATAGTCATTTTCAGATGCAAAATTTGGCATATTTGTACATTTTTGCAAATGGATCTTGGTTATCCCTCAAAAATACAAAAAACTAATTACTAAGGAAACTATAAAGGGTAGTTGCATTTGCATTTTCATTGTATTTTATCTAATTTTACGAACACTTAGTTTATGCCAAGTAGTATCTAATAATATGCAGTCAATACTATGAACACCAGATCTAAAGCTTACATCTAGACAGTTTCTTTCACGAAGGAAAGGCTTTGTATCTAAAATAACACCAAAGCCAACCTTCTTAAAAATTCTAACAACAGTTTTAGTAACAAATGAAACCTGCCATAATCATACATAATAATACAAACCTGCTGTAGCTGTTGCTGTGCAAAAGGTTTTGATGTCAACAACACCTGCTTCCCACCAATGGTTATTAGGTTACCTGTAGCTGTGGACGTTCCAGCAACAACAGCACCACTGACGGATGGCTGGACCAGCCTTATTCCACCACTGGATAAGACAGGTTTGCCAGCAACACCCAATCCCTTTCAAGTATAAACAGAAATAGTTCTGACTAAATACACAGAGTAAAGCCCTTCAAATGAACATGCAAAATGCTGAAAAAAGTATGACATATTGCAATATCACAACCAATTCAATAAAATTTCCAACTTGAAAAATAAGTCACTAATGAGTAAGTTTTTAATTTTTCTGCAGTAAAGCTAAGTTAAGGTTCAAGTTCTCCTGATCCTCTGTGAGGCTCATAGGGTAGGCGCTGATCTGTTTCTTTGGCCGACAGCCAGTGGGGGATAGGTTCCAATGCCTTAGATACATGGCCAGTGTGTCACTAGGCCCACTGTTTAACCCACCAGCCAGAGAGCTGGTACCTATTCTCCTACTCACCATAGTTTTCAGACCGCTACATTGGCAGGCCACTGGGTTTATGCAATGGTGCCATTCCCAAGCCACCAGTGAGCGGCGGGGTTTTAACCCCGGTCCTCCCGACTGGTAGGAGAGAACCTTGCCACCGCACCACCACAGCATGAATTTGCGTAAAGCTAAAGCTGAGAAAATAACTTGGATATGGTAACTAAAAACTCTCTAAAATATTCCCACTGACAAAATGGAAACACATTTACCTGAACAATAGTCTTTTGTTGCTGACCCACGGAAAAGAATCTTGCCTGAGTTGTTGTTGCAGGAGCAGATGAAATTGGGGCACTAACTACTTGAGTAGTATTATTGTTTATGGATGGAGTGGTAGTTGTGCTACTCGTTGTGGTAGTTATTGACCCTTGGCTCGTCTGGACAACATGCCCTCCTGGCTGCAGTGTTTGAATTGTTTGAACTACTTGGGTTTTACTGCCTGTCCCATCAATTTTGTTAGCCTAAAATATAAAATTTAGAATCTATTAACTCATTACAAATGTTGAGTTGATAAAATCAAAAAATTTCTCCTACATTTCCTTCAAGAATATGTGATAAGGTAAAGCCTTGTTCATCAGTTTTGACTGCATGTGCACTTTGCCCTTTTCTTAAAAAGGTAAAAGGTAGAAGCATTCAAATACACAAAATTCTTGACACTGAGCAAAAGGATGAGAACCGCATGGGTGATAGCCATCAAATATTCTGGAGTGGGAGCAAAACATTTGTTCTTGTAAGCTCTGCCCAGCCAGGTGAGCTCATTCATTACTGGTGGTATGCTGCTTGGTTTGATGCAAACATCATTTATGATTGGAGAGAAGGTGAGTAATATTGCTGGTATGGCCTCCGCTCCTTTCTCCTACATGAACTGGGAAATACGAACCTTTGGCACTCTGTACTAATGTATCCACCATAAAACCCAATGTTACCTTAATTACAGTGCCCTATGTGTAGCTAGGCCTCTCCTTATTAAGAGACTGAATTAAAAATGGTTGCTGATTAGTTCAAGTGTCCACATGACATTGCTATTTCAAGGCTGCAGCATGGTCTAACAATGGCTTTTGGCAAGGGTCTGAATATTTCAGACAAAGGTTATTGGTAAGTTTTGGAAAAGAACTCAGATCTGGTCAATGAGCATTTGGGTATCAGTGCTCAAATGCTCATGAACACAAGATGAAACATGTTCCTAAAAACACTTTAGCTGACAATTCAAAAGAAGTTACTGTGTTGAAAGCTCTGCACCAATGTGCATCTGCTTTTTGCTGAGCAAACTCTTCAGGTCCCAACAGAATGAAACCTACAGTGGCTGGATGCTTGGCACAGTCAGTGTTTTTGCAAGATGAGGGATAGACTTCCTTATCCATGGTGAACACAACATGATAAATCATCATAGCCAATCGCTAAAGTCAGCGACCCACACCTGGGCTCTTGCCTGGAATGCCATTTGCTCTTACCTTCAAACATGTTTAATATCAGATGAAAAAGAGAGTGGAGATTAAAATAAAATTTCTAGTCCAAAAATGACAGAGATGACATTCAAAGGTAACAGCCTTAGAGAACTTCTGTCCTTAGGTTTAGGTTTAGCAGGCATGGGAAAATTTTTGCTCTCACTGACTTTACTGACCCTCCTAATTATGACAAGGATTGAATTAGTATAGACTTTATTGGATCTCAAAATCACATGGACCACCACCAACAATAAGTTTCAAAAGCAATATTCCTTCAGTCTGAGAAGGCTGGAAAATTTCTTCATAGCTGCTACCCCTAAAGCATCAAATTTCATTGCCATAAAACCATTTAATAGCACTATCTTCAGCTTTGGACACAAGCCAGTATAATGTCTGGTGCCATTGTTCTAGTGCCAGGCCTCTTATACATGTGGGAAAATAGCTAAAAGCTTTCAATTTCTCTTCATGGTTACTTTATACAACCTTCACTCTTTACCAAACAGTGCTACAAGTGTGATCTTCAATTACACTTAGACTCTAGACCTATATATTTTCAGTTAAGTTAAAGCTCTATTCTTTTTTTTACCGATTTTGCAGCCTTCTTACACAACGTGTGAATTCATAAGCAATGCTCTAGCACAAGCTATGCTACAACAACACAACGTGTGAATTCATAGGCAATGCTCTAGTATAAGCTATGCTACAACACAACTTGTTTGTGTATAGTGTCATATCATAATGTTCATGTAATTGACATTGTTTCAACTTTTTACCATTTTTCTTGCAACAGTTCTAATTTATATCAATACGGGACTTGCATTTCTACTTCATTTTTCAGTTACAAGTTTTATGACCTACAGTGTGGTTACATTAAAAAAATAATGAGTTCTCCAACGTATACCAGAACATAACAAGACGAGGATATTATGATACATTATGGCAGCATAGGAGTTTTGTGTTTATAATCTGTGCTTAAAGATTTTAATTTTAGCATATGTACTCTTCAGCATTTAATACTGGTCTACTACGTACTATTCAGCACTGAATGCTCTTTGATATGTGGACAGGCCTACACATGGATAGGCTACCGTGGGTAAGGTCTCATACTAAGTATTTTGCTTGCTAAGGGTGCCTTCTAAATGTGTGTTTACTAGCCTTTATTCAAATTAAAGTAGTAAACTGTTGACTGCTGCTGTAGATTCTATAGGCTTTACTGGGTATGTGTTCACATAGGGCTTGCAAATGTATGGTTTGGTTACAGTTAGGGTAGGGACATTCCCCTTACAACATTTTCATTATTTCTATTACCTCACTGGATCTCTCATAGCAAATAAGTGAGAGATAACCATAATGATTAAGGAAAAACATTTGACTCATCATCAAAATTAAACTTGTTACATATAAAGCAGTGTGAAAACATACCTGTGATCCAGTAGCAAGGATTAACCTTTGATTTGCAGCTGTTAAAGGTACATGGGACCCCTGAGGAGAAACTAGCGTCAGTCGCTGAACACCACCTGCACCACCAGCTACCTGAATGACATTACCACCCGCTAACTTGTTTCCAGCTATAGTAGTCACAACTCCACCTATGTAAAATTCATCATATAAAACAACTGACTAACACAACTCTTCTTATATTTATTATAAATAAATGGAAATTTTACATTGTATCAATAGTTTTACTGAAATATGGCACAACCTTCTGAAAGCCATGAAACATGGAAAATATACCTTGTATACAGAGGATTATTTCCTCAGGTCATTCATCTGTCACAGATAAATACAGCAATGTAAAGTGCTTTTTCCTTTGCACTTCATGACATATAAGCACAAACTATATGTAGACATAAAAGACTAAATTTTACTTCCACAAAACACAAAGAATATGCAGCAATAGTGCAGTAATACCTAAAAGCTATGACAAGGAAATGTCCAACAGGGAAAAAGTAAAATTGAACTCTACCTTGAATCTGTGTTGTTTTATCTGCTTGACTTAACAGAGACTCTACACTAACCACCTGAAAGCAATTAAATAACCATACTGAAATTCTGATTTCTATAACAATTTATCAAACACATTATCACAAATATATATACAAAAAATTACACAAATATTGATCATACATGAACATAACAGTTATTTCAAATAAAAACAGAACTATAATATACCTTTCCTCCTTGCATTAAGACTTTTCCATCAACCATCAGAGTTTGCAGTTTAGTAACAGAATTCATGACACCTGGAGAAGCTGAACCAGCAGTTTTACCTAGTAAAACAAAAAGGAAAGTATAAAAATGTAAAAAAAAAAATAAAATATAGTAAATTACTTGAAAAAAGCCCAAACACTTCCACAGAAAAAATACCAAACCGTGCAACAATGTATAAAATATAAGAGCTCCTTTGGCAATATCTCCATCAATCCAGCAACATAAGACCATTAAAAAAAAAAAAAAAAAAAAAGTTATCCATAATGATCAATACTCCAAACTATTGCAGGACTGGCTTAAAAATCTGATGTTATAAAGTAAAAATGAATGACAGCAAAATTAATTATGGGTGCTAAATGGTGTCAAGACTCATGACTGTAAGAAAACTATCCTAATACAAACCTTTGCTTGCAGCTACTTGCTGTGGAGTTGCTTGCAGTAATTTTATCCCACTAAGGGAGAAAAGATTAGTCTTATGAACGGTTGACCCACCCATATTTACAACAGTTGGTGCACTTGCTAATTTATTCCCTATGGTACCACTAGCTGTAGTGCACACCTGAAAATGACATAAAACTGAATTAACAAGGAATATCCAGATTCTCAGCATGGTTAGCTGATAATCATATTGCACTGCTTGTGTGAAGGCAGAGAGCAGAAATTTAGTTCCTAAACATACAAAAAATCAATTTTACAGGAATTAAAGCTTTCAAATTTTGAGACTAAATTGTGTAAATGCATATTTGCTTGATATTTTTTTTACAGAAAAAAAGATCACACTATTACCTGAGAGGCAAGAGAGGTTTGTGTGGCAAGTTGCTGGCCAGCAGGTGTAGTTGAAGCAGATGCGCTAGGTCTAGCCTGAGCAACAGATGGCGTGGGAAGTTTGGCAGCTTCTCTGGTTGTCAATGTCACAACAGGTGAACGAGATTTACCAGCAGTCAAGTTGCCTGAAAATATATCTATTTATCATCACTTTGTGGGTAGCAGTTAAGTGACCCAATTTATGTACCACAGAAACCAACTACATACAAGTAGCTTTCCCTGTATGTTTTGTCTTGCACATGACCACCACAAATAAATATATAAAAAAGGCTGAAGTTGTTTTGGGGGGCTACATAATTATCCTTTAGTACTGCATTTTATTATTAGAAAATACATCTTTAACACCACACAAAGCATTTACTTACATATAAAAACATTTACTTTGAAAAGCTGGAGATAAACTAGCAATTTTGAATATTTACGACATTTACCTGATGTGAGGTTTGTGATATGTTGCGAAGCCAGTAAAGCATCCTGGCTTATTGTGGTCCCAGTTACTGCAGACTGAAGAACTGACTGCTGAAGACTCACACCCTTGATTCCTGCACTAGCAGCCTTTGCCAAAGTTGGTGTTGGAGTTCGACTTATGGTTTGGCCAGCAACCTTCAGTAAAATCAATTAGTTCAGTCTACATTTTCTAACACTCTGGTTACAAATGGTAATAGAATTATTGAAGCATGTTACTTATGTTTGTCACCTAAACCTTTGGGAACTATTACTGAAGAGTAAAACTGATTTTATTTTCTTCAATTTTGGATACATGATACCCTATATCCAAACATTAATCTGACCAACCAATGACTGAACAACTCAGTTCTTTATGTATGTGTAACTATTCTACAACATGTGCTGGGGGATCAACAGCTATTACACATAAGGATATGGCACTCAATGTTTAGAATGCAAATCAAAACGAATCAGATGGTCACAATGTAAATCAAATGTAAAGTAGTGTATATCACAAAAAATTGTTTAAAAATATTCTGTAAGATATAAAGATACTTCTGCCTGCTGATAACCAATGAATTATGACTTCTAAAACTGATTTGTCATCGGTTCATTAAATCTAAATTTAAAAAAAAGAATTCAGCAAGACTAACCTTAGTAATGGAAGATGTTGGGACTTTGCCAAGTGCTTGTGGGGTAACTTTTGCTATAGTTGGACCACCAGGAGGAAGAGCAACTTTGATAGTCTGTACACCACCAGCTGTTGACACCTGGATAGTCTGAACACTACTTGATCCAACTGTGCCCCGAACACCACCCATCTGGTGAAGTACGTAAAAAACCAAATACGTATTATCATATCAGTATGAAGTTTAGAATTAATTCATGTGTATCTAAATATTAGTTTCATTCCTACCCCGTCACTCATGTGCCAAAATTTGTCAGTTTTTGAGTGTCCCTAGACAGTGCACACTTTTTTACAGCTTTCAGAAGATTAGTAATTAACTCGGCATATTCACCACCTGAAGCCTCAAACACTTACCATCCACCCACTTCAATTTTTTGTCTCCATCATAATTAATACTGATGCAGAATTTCTAAGACTTTTGTTTTAATTTATTAATGTATTTATTATCTTCTACTTATTTCTTTTTACATTATGTGGTAAGTTTGATTTCTACCCTTTAGCAAGCAGTTATTCTTCAGTGGATGGTGTTCTAAGTCTACAACCTCACTATCATCAAGTGCTAATGTAAATAGACTTTTACACATTTGCATTTTATGTCGTTTAAGGAATTATCTCTCATCCTCAAATATGTATTACAAAAAAGTTAAGCAAGTGACTGCTAGGTACTGATGCTCCATGTAATGTTTATAATGAACTACTACTCATCTCCTGTCTGTTAGGCACAAAGTGTAGTCTTGGACATTTGAAGACCACAATGTTGGGCTATGTATGAAAACACTAGTTTTCTTGAATAATTTGTTTCATGATTTTTTTTGCCATGCTAAGGAAATAAAGCACCAATGAAATTCAAATTCAAAACAGTTTACATACTGACTGGCAAAAACATCAGTCACCATACCCGAGATTTAAAATGTAAAAACTGGCAAGAAATCTTAAGAATGCCACAGCCAAAATCACAATAATGCAAACCACAACACAACTCATAAACATACAACAACACAGATTATTACACTTGGTACAGCCCACATTATAGATAAGCATAGTTCCCTAACCATCCAAAACTGATTGGGGTCATACAAAACTTGTACTGTAATCATCCCTACAGACAACTCATGCAAAATGACTTCTGTCATGCAATACTTCTTTAAATCACCATTAAACCTTTCAGTGTTAGGCAATATGAATGTCACTCTACGTACTTCTGACACAGGGTTCTTGATCTGGATAGCAACAGGGAACCAAGATGATTTTGGAGGTAATTGACTCACACTAACCTTATGAAAGGCTCCATAATTCCAAAACTTTTATTTAACTACTTCATTTTAATATAAGTACCCAGGAGAAAGTTAAAGAATTATTGAAAAATCTAGCAAGTTTTTTATGTAAGCCTAGTGTACATAAAAATCTCTTTAATCTTAGAACCTTCTACTTTTTGAACTGTTTTTCACACTAGGCACTAAATCATTTTTTAATTTTGTTTATGACCATAATTCTTAACAGAAAAACATTTGGGAAAATGAATACTATACAGCCACCCAATGAATTTCACAGTTAAATGAAGAGAAAACATAGGACATTTTCTCTTATTTGTATTTTCTGACAGTTGAACCAGATAAATAAGGATGCTTGTCAAGCTACATGTTACATGGAACTAAATACTACACAGTTTAAGCTACCACAGAATTCTAATTAACTCACTCTTACAGAAGTAATTGTCTTTCCAACTGCTGGGGTACCCAAGTGTTCTAATTTGACTGGAGAATCTACTTTGGCTTTTGCTAAAACAGCAACTTCTTCAGGCTTCAACCTTAGCTGTTGCGCTGCTTCAACCTGAAATCAATAACACTCAAGTTTTACAATTAACCTTGGGAGTGAAAGCTGGAAATGCACAATGGCAAGGTAAATATCTATAAGAATTTTCTCTTGTTTACAGCAACTATCACAAGCAACCTTTACATACCTTTGTTGGTGGTGGTAGAGGTTCCAAGGTTACATTTGGAGGCCCTTTAATAGTCAAGGGATCTTTGACTTTAGTGCGACTCTGTCTTCGAGGGGCTGGCTTTTTGTTTTTATTACCTCCAGGTCCATTTAGATGATGCATTCGCTCTGTATACAAGCATAAAACACGCTAGATTCTACGATGACAGAGCATTTGATCATGGTGAGCAATTTCATGAGTAAATCACAAGAAAAGTGTTAAACATTTCAATTAAACATACTTACCAAACTCCTCTTCATTTCTGTTCCTGTGCAAGTAAATCCAGAGTTTCCTTGGTGTATCATATTTAACACATGGATCATTCTCGTAATGAAGTCGATCCAGTGCTCCAGATACAACGCTATTTAGATTATTTTCTGCTGTAGGACTGGTGAGAGGAGCTAAATACTGAGACTCCTTCAAAAGTTCACATATATCTGAACGTGTACCTTCTCCATTGGGAAGACGTGCAACAGCATCACGGACTGCAAAAGAATGTTACTTAACTAATCTCTGATATCAAAACTACATTTAACACTACGTATTCTTATTTAGAAACATTACCCAACCAAACGATAACTTCTAAGTTAAGTTTCTTCTGTGTAAATACCCTAAAAGTATAACACTGTTCACAACTCATGTGACTAAACTTTCCTCTGCAAAGCTCTCGTCACATATTTGTTACAAAGCTGCTAACACAACCTTTTATAGACACAAGTTAAATTACGTGAAACTCCATTTAGCTTTTCTAGACATTACAAAAAGTAAATTTTTCATGTGCGATAATGGGATTTCTCAAACAAAACCATAAGCCCATACATGTCAATGAAATTACCATGTTCTTGTAAACCTACTTACCAAGCGAGAGTATAGTAACATATGCTGGTCTATCTGGAACAAGAAGTGAATGCCCTCGAGCCTTATTTAGCCCAGTCTGCTGGGTATAAATTCCTTTCACAGGACCCACAACACTCTCATAGCCATGCATTCTGGGGGTACAAGTTAGGGTGATAAGTAAAATACTGCACAGGCAGAATACTCCAAAGTCACACCTACACTCATGAAAACATATGTATGAATAATCTTTTACAAACAGAAACTAATGTAACATCAAATGATTACTAGTAATTTTGCTACACATACACTGTGTATAAATAAAACTGCATATATAAGTAGTTACAACGATGAAATAAAAAAGAATCCCATAAGACAGATATAAAACTTAGCAGTATGAATTGACAAGTGAATCACACAATAGTCAATTTAGTTACTTAAAACCACTTCAATATATCATGAATGAGTCAATCCTTTACCTAAAAGTGTAAGCTTTGTGTGGTTTTTCATATCTGAGCTTTTCTTGTGCTCGGTAAGCCTCTTTCTCAGCATCTGTAGCTGGCTGCACTGTCCAGTTAGTATAGCAACGAGGAGGTGGTATGACATCACTTTCTTCAACTTCAACTCTAGATCCCAAAACATCATCCTCAATCCATTCACTGCTCATAGATGACCTATTGAAAAGAATGTGTACCTCACCATTTGTGCACCTTCTATTATTACAAAATAAACATTTAACTAAATCAAAGTAAGGTCAGTCATGTATCCCCAATTGTTGGTCAAGCTTAGGGAACAACTTCACTGGAGTGTTATATGTACCGCCACATAAAAAAATCTTGGCATAAAGGAACCTGATACGACAATACATTCCTAAAAATTAACTAAAAAATGTAATTGTGCCTCAATCTGCCTTTTAGGTAAGTGATTACATTTTTCATTCTTTGATACCGTAATACACGGCAGTTACAAATTTCTTCAGCTTACATTTTTTATAGCTGAAATTTCACAACTGATAAAAATTTTAATAATCAAAAGTTACGCCAGAAACAATTGCAGCCATCCATACAAATTATAGTTATTTTTAAAACTTATGCTATGAAATTATCACCAGACTGCCGTAACATACAGTAGTAATTACAATCATAAAATTCAAAATTTAAAAAACTCCTTTTTCAATAATAAATTATTCTAAAATGTTTTCTTATTTTACCTATAACTGTAACACTACAAAAATGCTTTAATTCCTTGTAATTCTAAATAATGATGATCAATCTTAAAAATATCATAAATTAAACAGTTTAAGCAACACTCACTTATTAGCCAGCCAGAACTGTGCTAAGGGCTCCAAATGACCATCACTGTCTCTCCCTGCTCCAATCCACTGATACACTCTTAGCATACTTTTATACTCGATGTAAGGGACAAAGTCAGCTGGCTGCACATCTTAGAATAAAAAAAAGAAATAATCATTTGAGCATAAATATAATACTTTTTAATACAAAAATGAGGGAAAATATAAGAAAAAGCAAAACAGGCCACATTATATTACAAGGATTTTTACCATTTACTCACTGATGAAAAATTGGGACAGATGCACAAGTAAAAAGGCAATGTGAAAATTTACAAATTATGTACCTAAATGAACACCACCATTATTTTAATAAACCTTTTATGAAAAGCAAATAAATAACACACATCAAGTCAATATATACAGACTGAAGAAACCATTTCAAAATTCACAAAACAGTCCAGCTGCATTCAGCAACCTTAGGGCAGAGGTTAAAAGCATAATGAGATTTACTTTGGTGAATTTTCAGCCAACACCTGTGTGGTAACATTAAAATCAATTTCAGCTGTCAAGTTGCCAGATTCAACTTCATTTTGAATTAGTCTAAACAAGTTTTTGTCACTACACAAGCACATTTAATATATTCACCCACAAAGATACTTTTAATGGGTATAAGCTTCAATCATAGGCCTTCAGAAACACCATATTTTTCTTTCTTACCTGTAAAATGTCCACAGAGAAAATTGATAGCTGATGGAAGAATATTAACCCAAGATGGGACAAGAGAATACCACTCATTTAGAGGGGAAATAGCAGACTCCTGCCACACTCTTATACTGGATTCCAGCTGTGCTCTTGTCATACGCTGCTCCCCAGTAGAGCAAATAATGTCACGTATCAAACTGAAGAAGCAGATGTGTGTTTCCTGAGTCAACTCTGGTGCTATGCAAGCCCTGAAAATAGTTTAAAGTAGTCTTTAAAGACTAAAAGATGCCTTGACTCCAAGGTTTATTTGTTTCAGTTACAAATTAAAATTATGACTATGTCTCAGTTACAAACTGAAATTATGACTAACACTTTATTTAGAAAAAAATATAAATTTTTATCATCAGTTACCAATCAGCTTTAAAGTGGTTTACGCTTTCATAAAAAAAAACAAGATATTTTTCCCAGAGTTGAAAATGACTGATTTGTCTATTGAATCAAATTTTTAAAAATCACTCCCAAATATCAGGTGTTTGTCACCTGCAAGAACAATGATAGATAATTACCAATAACTGCTCAGCAAACTATACTGACATTTCTTATGGACAACAATTTTTATAGATATCTTGAAAAATTGAGTCAATAACCTAATAGCTATCATGTCATATATACCTTAGAAGGAGGTTTTGTCATGTTTCTTACATGAAATAACTTATTTTACTATAAAAAAAGTATCATCAAATTAGTAGGGACTTACCATCATTATTCACAAAATCCAGTGTCAACAGAACAAATATCATGACTATCCAGCAGTTCTATTCTATACAATCATTTACTATATATTAAAACTTTAGAAAGATATATGATCACACAATCTAATGCCCTACAATTTAACTGTCACTAGCATTCTCCAAAATTAGTATTTGAAACTGCTATTTCCTTTTGTTCTTAGAAAGGAAGAAAACTGGTGCCTCTCCTGCCTCATAAGAAAACAGATACAGAGCAAATATAGAGACGATAGCAGTATGTCCACTGCCGCTATAGAAAGAATCTATAGCTATGGTACATTTTACAATAATCCACAAGGCCATACCCTATGCTCTCTAAAGCAGCAGTGAGTTCTGATGAAGTTTCTATGGCAGCAGTAACTTGGTCCTCCATTGGTTCCTCTTTCACTTCAGTCTTTATCATTTCGTCTGTTCCTAATGGTTCAACACCCAACCCACCAATGTCAATATCTTCACAGGCAGCTGTGGGATCTCCGGGTTCTAGTTTGACTTCTTCAGTCTTTGTTATTAACCTTATAAGAAAAAAATGATAATCAATAAAATATCTTAAGCTACACAACTTTGGAGTTATTTTAATAATCTATTCCCAGATAACAAGCACACACATTATTCATATAGAACGTACATTTAACTAAAATTAAGCATGGTATTTTTCTAAATAATGCTGACATTGCGCTTTATATAAGATCGACAAAACCACATTAACTATTAAGTTTCTTTACCGTACTTCAAATAATCAACAAAAAGCAAGAAAATTAAATACCTTTTCTTTGCACTATGTGGTACAACTGGCATCTCTTTCTTTATATCTGGCTCATCTGAATCACTTCCAGAAGAAGATGACGAAGATGACGATGAGGACTCTGAATCACTTGGGGGTTCAGTCTTGATATTCAAAGGAAGATCAGACAGTACAGTAGGAACAGGCAATTCCTTCTTAACCTTTATCTTTTTCTTTGGTTTTTCAAGAGTCAATGGAGACAGAGACGATCTTTGTGGAGGTCTTTTAGTCTGAATTTGAGCCCGGGCAACCACATCCTGCAGCGTAATACCACGAGTGTCGAGGTCTATTGATGTCTAATAAAAAAAATATTATACTAAGATAAAAATCAAAGTGAGAAAGAAAAAGAGCAATATAATTAAATACAGTAGAGCCTCAGTTCTCGACGATAATTCGTTCCAGAAGGAGCGTCGAAATTCGATTATTTCGAGAACTGAATCAAGTTTTCCCATAAGAAATAACTGAAAATGGATTAATCCGTTCTTGACCATCAGTTATTACCTAACCTTGCCTTTTTATACAATACATTACATGTAAATTACAACTAAATAAGTTAAAAGTTAAATAAATATCATGTTAAACGTATATTTATAATTTTAAATGTGTAATATACAGTATAAAAGAAAACTACCCTGTGTCCAACTGATTGTTGACCAAGCTCCATAGGCTACCTAGGTAAATAGTAAGTAGAACGTAGTGTAGTGGGTAGGCATAAAACGTGTTGCTAACATAATAAAAGCATTGAAAAGCAAGTCTAATTATTACAGTAAATTAATAAACTATTAAAATTAAACCCAATCTATATTTATCAAAAACTTGCAAAAATTTGCCTACAGTAAGTCGGCATTTAAGGATGTAAACAAACCATAGCGCAGCCCTGGTGGTTTATATCGGGATTATGGTAGTAAAGAAACCATATCTCGCTATAAGCCTAGAAACATTTACATTCGATATTAATTTATGGTAAATCTTTTACGGAGTCGACTGCAATACTGTATACAAAAGCGCTTGAAAATTATCTTTCAGTAAATGTAATGTTATGATACTAACGATTTTGTTTCATAAATGTCCTTATAAAAAAAGGTGCGTCTTTTACGGCAAATTGTCCAATATCAGGGCTGGTTTCAAGCTTATTGGACTTTGACAATTATTATGGTACTGCATGGTACATATATACGTACACATAAGTAAAAGAATCTTCTTAATGTCTTTAATTACTATACCATTACGTACCAGCATCTCTTGAGTTTAATATCAAGCTAACCTACGAGGACGCTTTTACGAAGCATACAGATTGCGTTCGTTACCGCGCACGCGTTGCATATGTAAACTGTGTCACTACCAGACCTCATACGTAAACATTGACGTCTTTTTACAGTAGACATAAAAGAATCTTCTTAATTTCTATAATTATTCTATACCATAGCGGCTTCTCTGATTAAGCTAAGGCTAACCTCCTCTTTACCAGCAAGCTTAACAAAGATTAAGATTGCGTTGCGCTAACCGAACGGCACACGTTACGTATGTGACAGTGGTTTCACTACCAAATCTCACACGTAAACAATGACGTATTTTTACAGTAGACATAAAAGAATCTACTTAATTTCTATAATTAATGTATACCGTAGCGGATTCTGAGTTAACCTAAGGCTAACCTCTTCTTTACCGGCACGCTTAAAAAGCTTAGATTGCGTTGCTACCGAACCGAACATGTTACGTATGTAACTGGTTTCACTACCAAATCTTACACGTAAACATTAACGTATTACAGTAAGACATAAAAGATTCTTCTTAATTTCTTGATTACTACGCACTTAATATGGCATAGTAGCTTCTCTGATATAAACTATGACTAACTTCTTCTTTACTGGAAAGCTTAACAAAGCTTAAAGATTGCATTCGCTACCGAACCGCACATGTAACCTACGTACGTAACATTGCCTTCACTCCAAACCTAACACTTAAATACGTATTGCATTTGCTACTGAAACGCGCGTCTCAAGTGTGAGCATGGTTTTAGAATATGTCTACGTTGATACCACCGAAAAAGCAAACGAAATGCGCGCAAGGTGTACAAGACACGACACATGTTTGAATGTTTGTAAACATTAGTTGCGACTTTAAACAATGCTGAGTCACTGAGTGGCGTCACCAATGTTACCAACCGTTTTGCTAAATTATGCTAGTCGGTCCAAGCAAGAATTTATGCCAAATATGGTGCAATTTTGTGCCAGAATTATGCTATTAATCTATCATTATCTCATTTCTCTAATACATTTGAGCTAAAACAACGATGTAATGGAAATTTAAAACATTTATATATTAGGTGAAATGATAAAAAGTGACGAACAGACAATATTATAACTAATAATTTGATGATGTTAGGAAACTCGTAATAAAACACCATTTTTCTTTAATAGATCACATACGCAATCACTAGTACACTATTTGATATGCAATCACTATTATACTATTTGACAAATGTGTGAAGATCACACATACAAATGTGAAGAAAAACAACAAGTTTTACTTATTACTGCATCATTATCATGCCACTCAGAACCATTTTTCTTTAACAGGTCACATAAACAATTAATAAATACTTGAAAATGTGTGAAAATTACTTCAAATATAACATTTTGTTATTTACTGATATTTCCTGAAAAATTAAAACTAAAAAAAAAAGGTAAAACAAACAAAACCAGTCTCTACTCAAGAAGAAAAACATACGTACTTATTACTTGATCATTATCATGCCACTGAAACACTTTTTCTTTAATAGATCACATACACAATGAATAAATACTTGAAAATTGTGGTAAAATCACTTCAGACATAATTAAAATTTTGATTACTGAAAAAAATAAAACTTAAAAAAGGAAAAAAAGTAATTCTTTACTCATGAAGAAAAAACATTATTAACACTTTACTGATTGTTTGTCATGCCACTGTGGGTATTTATTTATATTCACAAAATTTAACATTCCTTAGTTGGGTTCAAACTTAGCAATTAACTCATTTGTTAGTGCTGCTTTTGAGGCAATTTCACTTGAAGATACATTCACTATAGCTGTGTATGAAATTGTGGAATTTTCTGCATTTTATTTAAAATTTTAGTGAAAATACATTCTAAAATTGTACTAGAACCCTAAGTGTGAAAGAAATTATGCTAAGCTCCAATTCTTGGGTCAAATTATGCTAAAAAACATGAAATTATGCTACATTTGGTAGCACTGGATGACGCCAACTAGCGGCAGCTGGCGGAAACAGTTTTGTTTACAAACATCATATGGTCGGGGGTCGGAAACTGGTTTTTTGGTTGAAAACAGATACAAAGTTTATTGGAAATTTAGTGGCGAAATCCGATTATGTCGAGCTCTAATACGGTCGTGAACCGGGTCTCTACTGTATACAACACTTAATAACAGCCTCAATAGGTAACCTGTTAAAACCTCTTCCATGAGACAAAGAAATGGTCACAGGAATAACATCAAAGGAAAGATATTTGGGAACTGAGAATATCACACTCCACCACAATCAGATTATCAAAGTTTTGGATCAGCCAAGTCATAGAACAACCAAACTTGTTATTTCATGACAAAACTTCAGCTGCATCTTACACTCACTATTTCTAAGGAGAATCTGTCATCAAGGCTTACGTACCCTAACTGTTCAATCTTCAGACAAAGTAAGTAACTTGGAAACATCAGTCCTTAGCATTGAAACAAAAAAATGGTTACCTTTCTGTCATAACTACTACGAATTAATTTCTTAATCCCTAAGACAAAACTACTCACGACATTTTCATCCAATCTCAAACTACATATTCTCAGCCACATCAATCATAAATATTAATATGATATTGTTAAGATACAATGAAGTTTTATACATACTTACCTGGCAGATATATACGATTAAGGGCCCACCCAGCCTCCCCTCAGGAGACAGGTGGAAGAGAAAATCTGGCTCAGAAAACGGGAATGGTTCCGGATACCGCCACCCAGCGGCGGGAATGGTAGATACCCTGACCTACCTGCCGCGAGTTTTGAATTCTGTCGGGACGACGGAGTCTATAGCTAAGTATATATCTGCCAGGTAAGTATGTATAAAACTTCATTGTATCTTAACAATATCATTTTTATACATGCAACTTACCTGGCAGATATATACTTAGCTAATTGACACCCTTGGAGGAGGGTAAGAGACAGCTAAATACATACAAAAATAAAAAATTTTAATAACGGGAAACAACAATTGTTGTAGGATATCAATCCTTGGTTCTTACCTGTCTGGGCAGAAGACTTCATAATTACTGTCATTTAGTCTGCATGCCTCAAGAGCTTCAGCGAGGTAACGACCTATAACCGAATAGCCCTTCTGGATCATGTCAATGGGGGCTAGCCCGCTTACGCGACAGAGCCTGCATGGATCGTACCAATGGGGGCTTACCCGCTTACATGGCAGAGCCTGACCTGTATCTTATGACAGAGCTTTAGGTTTTACATAATGCACAACAAGGAGACCACAAGTTAATCCCGACCACCTGACCTTCCTAACCATGTTAAATCTAGGAACTGAAAGGGGTTATTCCTATACCCTCTTCCAATCAACCATAAAAACCAAACAGCATAATGCTAAAATTACATTAACTAAACTAATTAGGATTAACCTCAGCTCCTCCTCCCAGCACTAAATCCGATGAAACATATGCTCCCAGTGAAAAGCACTTCTCATAAGTAACTCTCACATCTCTTAGATAGTGAGAGGCGAACACCGAGTTACACTTCCAATACGTGGACTCTATTAGGGCTTGAAGGGACCACGTTTTATGAAAGGCCATTGAGGTTGCTATGGCCCTCACTTCGTGTGCTTTCACTCTGAGGAGCCTAAACTGTTCTTCTCCACATTTAAGATGCGCTTCCTTAATAATGTCTTTAATGAAAAACGTAAGGGCGTTTTTTGAAATAGGTCTTGTCGGATCCTTGACCGAACACCAAAGACTTTCTTGCATACCTCCCAAAAGAGACTTTCTTTGTAAATAAAATTTTAGTGCTCTTACGGGACATAGAGTCTTCTCCTGTTCTTCTCCCGTAAGAGAAGAGAGTGCTTTCACTTCGAAGCTTCTAGGCCATGGTTTTGATGGGTTTTCGTTCTTGGCTAAGAAGAGAGGCTTAAAAGAGCAAATTGCAGCCTCCTTCTTAAAACCCACTCTGCCTTCTAACGCTTGAAGTTCACTCACCCTTTTTGCCGTGGCTAGGGCGAACAGGAATAGAGACTTCCTTGTCAAATCTCTAAAGGAAGAATTATTGGCAGGTACGAATTTTTCAGACATAAGATAATGAAGTACTATATCGAAGTTCCAACTGGGATTCTTTGTGTTCTGACTTTTTGAGGTCTCGAAAGACCTAATAAGATCATGTAGGTCCTTATTGTCCGACACATCCAGGCCGCTATGCCTGAAAACCGAGGCCAGCATACTTCTATACCCCTTGATCGTAGAGACAGCTAGGCCACCCTTTCTTCTAAGGTAAAGAAGAAAATTTGCAATGTCGGTTATAGAGGTACTGGAAGAGGATACCTCATGCGCCCTGCACCATCTTCTAAACACCTCCCACTTCGACTGGTACACTCGTAACGTGGAGGGTCTCCTGGCTCTTGCGATTGCTTTTGAAGCTTCTCGAGAAAACCCCCTCGCTCTAACGAGTCCTTCGATAGTCTGAAGGCAGTCAGACTTAGAGCGGGGAGGTTTTTGTGATACCTGTCGAAGTGGGGCTGTTTGAGAAGATCGTTCCTTAGTGGGAGAGATCTGGGAAGATCCACCATCCACTCCAGCAACTCTGTCACCCAATCTAGGGCTGGCCAAAAGGGGGCGATCAACGTCAATTTCATTCCTTCTGTGGAGGCAAACTTTCTTATTACTTCCCCTACTAGTTTGAAGGGGGGAAAAGCGTACACGTCTAGTCCCTTCCAATCCATGAGGAGGCCGTCTATCGCTATTGCTCTTGGATTTGCGATCGGGGAGCAATAATTCTCCAACCTCTTGTTCCAGTTGGTTGCGAACAAGTCTATGTTCGGCCTTCCCCATAACCCCCATAACTGCTCGCACACTTGAGGGTTGAGGGTCCATTCGGTGGGGAGGACTTGGTTTCTTCTGCTTAGCAGATCAGCTCGAACATTTCTCTCTCCCTGTATAAATCTCGTTAGCAAAGAGATCTCTTTCTCTTGAGCCCAAAGCAACAACTCCCTCACTGTCTCGTAAAGGGAGAATGAATGGGTTCCCCCTTGCTTTCTGATATACGCTAGGGCTGTCGTGTTGTCGGAATTGACCTGAATGATCGATCCTGAGATCTGCTTTTGAAAGTGCAAGAGAGCTAAGTGAATGGCTTTCAACTCCTTTTTGTTTATGTGCCAGGACACCTGAGCTCCTTCCCAGGTGCCTGACACTTCTTCCGAACCCAACGTTGCTCCCCACCCTACATCCGACGTGTCTGCAAACAACGCTCGGAGAGGGCTCTTTATGTGTAAGGATACTCCTTGACCGAGTTTCTTCAGGTCTAGCCACCACCGAAGATCTTGCTTGATCTTGTCCGTGATCCTGAATGAATCTTCGAGGTCCTGGGAACACTGATCCCAGTTCTCCTTCAGATAATACTGAAGGGGTCTTAGGTGCAGTCTACCTAAGAAAACGAACTGCTCCAACAAGGATATGGTTCCCAGCAAACTCATCCATTCCCTCGCGGAGCAATGTTCTTTCCCTAGAAACACTGACACCTTTGCAAGGCAGCGTTCTATTCTCTCTGTTGATGGAGACGCTAGAAAACCCCAAAAATCCATCTGAATCCCCAGATAAACTATGTTCTGCTGGGGATCCAGCTGGGACTTCTCGAGGTTGACTAGGAGTCCCAGTGACTGTGTCATCTTTAGTGTTACCGAAAGGTCCTCCAGACACTGATCCTTCCACTTTGCTCGTATTAGCCAGTCGTCCAAATACATCGAGATCCTGATTCCTTTTAAATGTAGCCATTGCGCCACATTCCTTAGGACACCCGTGAAGACTTGAGGGGCCGTCGACAGTCCGAAGCAAAGCGCTCGAAATTGGAAGACTCTTCCCTGTGACATGAATCTGAGGTATTTCCTTGATGCCGGATGAATTGGCACATGGAAATATGCATCTTGAAGGTCCAGGGATACCATCCAGTCCCCTGGACGAAGAGCAGAAAGTACAGAGGAAGAAGTCTCCATCGAGAACTTCTTCTTGATCACAAAGAAGTTCAGCGCACTTACGTCCAAAGCCGGCCTCCACCCGCCCGAGGCTTTGGGTACCAGGAATAGACGGTTGTAGAAACCTGGTGAATGGAGATCTTGAACCGGTTCTATTGCCCTCTTCTGCAGCATAAGTTCTACTGCTTGCAGGAGAGCTTGACTCTTGACAGGATCTTTGTATCTCGCTTGGAGTTCTTGTTAAGGGAGGATATTCCCTGAAGGGGATGAGGTATCCTCTCTCGAGGATAGAGAGGGTCCAGCTGTCCGCCCCTCTCTGCGCCCAGACTGGCAAAAATGACAATTTGTCGAAAATTGCATTTTTCCTAACTATACAAACCTGAGGTCCTTTAACAATAGGAAGTAGCTAGCGGCAGCTGGAACGGTCGTAAGCTTCGAACAAGGGGAGAACGGTAGTTAACTGCTTGTCCGACAGTCGCGCGCCGCGCGACTGGGAGGTAAACAAATCACTTTTGCTTTTGGCCCATGCAAAATACGCAGAGTGAGGGGTGGCATGAGGAGGGACTATATGTAAAGGACCTCAGGTTTGTATAGTTAGGAAAAATGCAATTTTCGACAAATTGTCATTTGTTCCGATACGTAATACAAACCATCGGTCCTTTAACAATAGGAAGACTCACTTCTTGGTGGGAGGAATCTGAGTCTTTTGATGAACAGACTGGTGTTCGTCCATCCCTGGAATGCCTCCCTGGTCGTAAGAGCGAGGGAGGGATCCAAGCCTCTGTCCGACTGATCGGGGTGTGCACCGCAGGATCAATGGTCAGACCTCTGGGCCGAGTACTAAGAGAGAGGCAAGCTATCTCTTCGTACCAGCAAGCTAGAACTTGTTCCTGTTTGCAAGAGGCAACATAAAGTATGGGTTGTCTCAAGCTGGCATCCACTTCCTCCCCCTTGTTGGAGGAAGTGGTGGATATACGCTCCTATCCCTAGGTGAAAGGCTAGGATGGGGCTCTGTTGGAAGTAGCTCACCTGCATCTTGTCCTTATCCAGCAGGGTGACGACCGTGTCCCTCTAACCACAGGTAGAGGGGAAGAAAAAGATGGGAAGAGGAGCCAGTCACTCTCTCATTCACTCATCCATTCTTACGGTCACACCAGGACTCGATGCTGTTCAGCCTGCGAGGGTCTGGGTTCGCTACACAACGTGTTGAGCAGCCACCACGGGTCCCAAGGAAAAAGATCCAAGGACCTGTGGGCAATATCCTGAAGGTAGAAGGAAGGGCATGTGGTCTGGTTGGACCAGACCCCTGCCTTCAGTACCTGCGCCACGGAGAAGTTCTTGCGGACAAGGCAGCATCTCCTTCGCATCGAAGGCGGTGAAGTCCATTAGGGAGGGGATTGTGAACGACTCGAACCAATCGTCAGGGACCGAAGGGTTCTGAGTCTTCGCTACGAAGTTCGTTACGAAATCGAGCGTCACGGATCCCCATCCCCTGGATGCTTGACTTCGCAGGAGAAGTCATGCAGTTCCTCAGAGGAAAAGAAGGAAATAGTCGCATGACCTATTCCTCTTCTCTACTTCGGTGATGTCCAGTACCCATACTGGTCTGTCCGTTTGCCACGAAGTCTCTCGCATCCTCCTATCCCCATGCAGCGAAGTTCTCGGTAGTGGATAGGACACCGACACTCCATGGTGGGTGTCAATGGTATGGGTACTGTGACAAGCTATTAAAACGAAGTAATGATTGCTCTGTAACAACCGAACTAAGTCAACAGCGTAGTTCGTAACTGACTCGGGCGCTCTGACAGCTGCCGACTGACTGCGTTCGGTAGGAGGCAAGTTGTCAAAGCATCCGAGTAAGTCATGTGACCTTCGCCTTTAAAGGGTTATGCCGAGAGACCAAACAAATAATGTATTTGTTTGTCACCAATGCCGGACAGCGAGGTGATTCTCTTAAGGCATGTGCCCAACAGGCGAAAGTCAATTGCCTTCTAGAGACCGAGGTCCCTGAAGGTAAAACATGTCATGGTTGTTGAATCTCAGCTAAGGAGAAACAACACTATGTACCGTTGAAGACGAAGGTAGATATTGAATGCAACCTACGTCTTCACAGATGAATCGAGAGAAGGATTCTCAAGATTCATAACCTGTGCTTACAAATGACTGAAAACGCTAACCGCTATTTCATTGCTGTCCGGTGAGAAGTCGTAGTTGCAATGAAAGCGGGGCGTTCTTCAGTAATGAAAACACAGGGGAAAGCCGCCTGAAGAACTGCTTCTCATGGGCTGAACATCTGGAAGTAGAGCTGTCAGGTCGGAGAGTAGGCGATGTCTTCTGACACATCTTGTAATTCGGGTTGAACAATGAACAATTGTACACCTACGAATACGAGATATTTTGAAGACAAACTCAGATGTCTGCAAAATCATTCGCATTATCACAGTGCGATGCAGCGGGAGACTTGTACAGACTTCTGTTACCGTGCGGTAAACAGAAAGATGAAAGAGTCCAAGAGATATCTCTGTTGAAAATTCTCGCAATGTCGAAGGCGATGGAATCTAGCGTCACAGCAGTAGATGGTCCTTCATTATTGCGAGAATCCCCGTTAATCAGAGACCTAAGTCCATGATTGTTGGGCAGAGATACGGTTCGGTAGTCAATCAAAGCAGGGGAGAGAGAGACATAAGTGACCGTGCATCTCGGAGGCCCAGCTGATACTGAGCTGCTATCAGGCAGTTCAATACGCAGTAGTTGAGCCTGAGCTCTCGCTGACTCGTCATCCTGAGTGCCAGGTAATCCATTATTCCACGAAGGAATGCGTTCGGCTAGAACTACCGAGCATAAAAGATATGCTCGAGCAATTATATTTAGGCGAAACGAATTTCGGTAAATATAAAAGTTGAAATGGTGTTGTCGTGACAAAACCATAAGTATATAAAATTGAAACTGAAAACTCCTGGGAGGTTGCAGGCAACCCCGAGTTGCAGTTCAATTAGAATACTTCTCTTATAAGTCGCAATCCGTAGATTAACTAGGATATGCGCCTAACCCCTCGGCACCAATTCAACTGCTTAGTAGAATCAGGTCGCGAGGTTAATATACGTAGTATATTTGTAGGATTCTGAACAACGATCTCCATCCTAAATTCTTTCCTTCAAGAAAACAAAATAAGGATTGGAGATCGACCACCTTCGATCTCTATCAAAGAGAGTGAAGGAGAAGTCTTCCTCGAAGGAAAGCTTCGATGGTGAACAGAATACTAAGACGATAGTTCAAGCCAAACTGGATATTCCCGTCCGATCTTCTCTATTCCAGGTTGGTCGCCTACTGTGAGATAGTTTTTTTTCAGCAGCAGTCTTCTTCCCAATGCTAGAAATTCCAGGAATTCGAGCATAGGTGAGGTTCCCGATTATCGTGTAACATATCGGGGATTCTCGTCTCGCTCACTTTGGACCGTGGTCTCGCGTAAGTGTTTGGAGATCGTAAAAAACTCGAACACTCTGAATGCGCTAGAAATTCCGTAGAATTCTAAGCAGTCTGCGAAACCCCCACCGAATTCGTCAAACGATATCGGCTGGTGGTCCTCTCGATTCCCGTAGAAATCGAGAATGGGGCAGGATTCCTCCTCAACGACCGGGGCTTACGTCAGGTAAGGTCCCCCCGGTAGCGCAGTCCCGAACGTGGGATCCTACAGAGAAATCTCTGTAGGATCCCTCCCCTTTCCCTCGTAGCCGTAAGGAGAGAGGGAATGGGGGAGGAATTGGATACTCGCTCGCCTTCCCAGTGGAACTAGCAGTTGGAGAAGAGTAGGAGCAGCCATCGCCTTGCGGCGATGGCCTCTTAGAGTCTGGGAAAACGTATCGTAAGGAGAAAACGTTTTCCCGCGGAGGGTTACGAACTCTCACGGTAGGTAAGGGTCTGCCGCCACTGTGAACGTCGTCTGGGTGGGGCTGATCGACACCTGACAGGAGAGAGCCGATACCGTCCTCCGACTCATTCCAGTCCTCGTCGAGGTCGAAACCTCTCAGGAGGACCGAAGGAGTATTTAAATACGGTGTCCGAAGACACGTAGAAACGCCGCTGTCGCAGTAGAGGAGGTGGAAGTAGCTTGATCGACCGGCCAGAACTGAGACTTTGGCTGGACGGTCTCCCGCGGGAGACCGTCCACTCGGTACTTCTCGCTAACGAGAAGCCGAGGCGGATCCTGGTTTAGCGGCAGAAACCGCTAGAACCAAGGCGAGGAAGTTGCCAGCCGAAGCTGGTACTCCTCTGGTCCCCGTCTTCTTCTCCTTGGTAGAAGAAAAGACGGGCCCTGTTCCCGAGGGAGCAGGGGAGACCAGCCAGCAGAAGAGCTCCCCGAATCGCCGGAGCGAGACGGGCCCTTAGAAGGTCCCGAAGGAGCCTTCTTAGGGGGGAAAATCCCGGGTTTACCAGCTGGTCGCTGCAAGAGCGGCCGCTGGCCTGGCAAGAGTCACCTGAGCGTCTCTCAACCAGCCTTCTGCTCCGTGGCCGCGTCTTGGCGCCAGCGAACTCTGGCGCCGAAACTTGGCTGCACGGTCTCCCGAGGGAGAACGTACACTCGGGAATCTCTCGCGAACGAGAGGGGACCGAGCCGGAACCTGGCGTAGCGGCATCGCTGCTAGCACCAGGTCGAGGAAGTACCAGAGCTAACCGATAACTCCTCTGGTCCCCCCCCGTCTATCTCTTCCTTACGGAAGGGGGGAGACGGGCCCCGCTCACGAAGGAGCAGGAGGACCAGCAGAAGGACCCCGACCCCCCGTCCCACCGGGGTGGGACGGGCCCTTAGAAGTTCCCGAAGGAGACTTCTTAGGGGGGAAGGCAGCCTTCTTCTTCTTCGGCTTATGGGCCTTAGAAGTCGAAGAGGAAGAGGCAGCAGCAGACGATGAAGACGAAGATGACAGCTTCCTCTTCTCCTCTTCCTCGTCAGCTCACGCAGGACAGTCGTCAGGTCCTCCATCCAGCCGGAGCCGGGCTATTGCCGAAGCAACACGGCCCGACTGCACCTGTCCGGAAGGACCTGGGACTGGGGAAGACACACCGTGGGCAGGACCAGCATGGACGGGCTCAGGAAACCAGGAGCGACAGGAACAGCAACCAGCTCAGGAGCGGCAGGAACAGCGGCAGCGGTAGACCCCGAAGGGGACAGCCAAGCCAACAGCGGGAATCACATCAGCGGCAGGTACGGCAGGCCCAGCGATCGCCTCATAGAATCATCGGCAGCCAGCGGAACCTGGGTACTGGCAGCCGGTCCAGGGGCGAGCTGCTGGAACACCGGAAGTCTGGGGCAGGCAACACGAAGAAAACAGGCGGCGGCGGCAACACCCCCTCGGTACGGCGGCGGCCCTAGTAGGCGGCAGACGGCGTCACCGACACAGCATGGGGAGTGTAGACCAGGGGGGGGTGGGGGGGGAGGGGGGCAGAGCTAAGCGGCCGTGGTAGTAGTGGAGACCGCCCCAGACCTCGCTAGACGCTGCAGCAGCCCGTGGATGCTAGGCACGCCCTGCCGCCGCAGTGGTCCATACGTGTAAAAGGTCGGTCTCCCACGGATGTAGCACCTGCGGTAACATAGATAGATTAGTAAGAGGGGTTCCCTCACGCACGGGGGGAAGACATGCCCCACCCGAACGCAAGGAAGACCCCAAATACAAAATACAACGAAGAAGCTGAGCGTGGGGGGCAGGAAGGAAGACGAAAATCGATACCAAGGGAGTCGCGGGAGAGCTTTCCGACGACTTCCTGGCAGACCTTCGCTTCCCCTACCCCCACACAGCAGTGAAAAGTAATATGAAAATGAAACAGAATACTGCCCTTGCGATTCATTTCATTCATAGAACTTAAAGGGGAAAAGATCAATTCCCGGGTAAGAACGGAAACTTGATCCAAATAATATGATGCTATCATAAAATATAATGAAAATGAAACAGAATACTGCACTTGCGATTTCACTTTCACATATAATAATCGTAAGGATCAATTCCCGGGGTAAGAACGAAATTGATCCAAATTAAATTCATGCAAATAAATAAATGAAAATGAAAAGAATATTGCAATTGCGAATCCACTTTCATTGCATTCTATTATACAAATAAAAGGCTCATGCCGAGCGCAATCACACTCTCGGTAAACGAACACACAGGGCAAAAATATAATGAAAAGAGTACTTACATTTTTCAATTACACACTTCGCCCAAAATCATGACTCGGCGCGAGCGCGCCCGCCCTCGGCACCGAGACATAATTCAAGGGTTCAATTCATGAAAAGAGAGGAAATCGCCGGCATCTACGGCGATAGCTCCATGTTGGTTCATATTAAGTAATAATGAAAATGAAAACAGTGTACTTACAGTTTCATTTTCAAGTCAAACAAACCATTAGTAGAAAACACAATATAAACAAAGCATACGACGATGAAGCGGGCAGAGAGCGATGACGAACACGTCCTTCACACCCGCGGCCGAAAGCAAAAGTGATTTGTTTACCTCCCATCGCGCGGCGCGCGACCTGTCGGACAAGCAGTTAACTACCGTTCTGGAACCCCTTGTTCGAATGCTCACGACCGTTCCAGCTGCCGCTAGCTACTTCCTATTGTTAAAGGACCGATGGTTTGTATTACGTATCGGAACAATTCGAAAGTCAGGCGCCTACAGCTATCTGGAGGACTTCTTCTTCATTTTGCCTTCCCGGCAGGTCTCCTGGAAGGTCTTCCTCTGGTGTCCGGTCTTCTCCACCTCTAAAAAGGGGTGGTTGTTGAGGAGGAATAGGCTCCTCGAAAGGGCTGCTGAAAGAGGTTGCTTTCTCCTTCTTTTGAAAGGGAACAGCAGGCTTGAAACCTCTTTGCTGACTGGTGCAGTAGATCCTGCGTAGCCTTACCAGCTAAGGATTTCGCTATATCCGCTCACCGTGTCCTGTGGGAAAGGTGGTTAGAAAAGAAAATGACAATTTGTCGAAAATTGCATTTTTCCTAACTATACAAACCTGAGGTCCTTTAACAATAGGAAGGTAACTAGCGGCAGCTGGGACGGTCGTAAGCTTCGAACAAGGGGAGGACGGTAGTTAACTGCTTGTCCGATCGTGCGCGCGCCCGCGCGCCCGAGAGGTGAAGAATCACTTTTGCTTTAGGCCCACAATGCAAAAAAGTTGCAGAGTGAGGGGTGGCATGAGGTGGGGTACTATATGTAAAGGACCTCAGGTTTGTATAGTAGGAAAAATGCAATTTTCGACAAATTGTCATTTGTTCCGATACGTAATACAAACCCTCGGTCCTTTAACAATAGAAGACTCACTTCTTGGTGGGAGAATCAGTATTTTTGGTGAACAGACTGGTGTTCGTCCAACCTGGAGTGCCTCCCTGGTCGTAAGAGCAAGGGAGGGATCCAAACCTCTGTCCGATTGATCGGGGTGTGCACCGCAGGATCAATGGTCAGACCTCTGGGCCAAGTACTAAGAGAGAGGCAAGCGTATCTCTTCGTACCAGCAAGCAAGAACTTGTTCCTGTTTGCAAGACACAATCATAAAATGATGGGTTTGTCTCAATTTGGCATCCACTTCCTCCCCCTTGTGGAGGAAGTGGGGATAGTTTACTCCTATCCCTACTGAAAGGGATAGGATGGTGCTCTATTGAGTAGCTCACCTGCATCTCGTCCATTACCCGCAGGGTGACGACGTGTCCCTACTACCCAAAGGTAGAGGGAAGAAAAAGATGGGAAGAGGAGCCAGTCACACTCTCATTCCTCATCCATTCTTACGGTCACACCAGGACTCGATGCTGTTCAGCCTGCGAGGGTCTGGGTTAACTACACAACGTGTTGAGCAACCACCACGGTTCCCAAGGAAAAAGATCCAAGGAACTGTGGGCAATATCCTGAAGGTAGAAGGAGGTGCATGCGGTCCGTTGGACCAGGCGCCTGCCTTCATTACATTGCGCCACGGAGAGTTCTTTGGGCGGAACGCGAGAGAATGATGAAGAGGCGTCCACACTCATCCTGGGTGGTGAGTTTCTTCAGACAGCTCCCGTCGCATACCTTCACAGGACAAAGCAGCATAGCCTTCGTATCGGAGGCGGTGAAGTCCATTAGGGAGGGTATTGTGAACGGACTCGAACCAATCGTCAGTTACCGAAGGGTTTCTGAGTCTTTTTCGGCTAAAAAACGAAGATCGGTACGAAATCGAGCGTCACAAATCCCACCCTGTGTGCTTGACTTCTCAAGAGAAGTCATGCAGTTACCTAAGACGAAAAGAAGGGAAGGGAATAGTCGTATGACCTATCCCTCTTCTCGACTTTGGATTTATGGTACAAAGTACTCAATACTGACAAGCTATTAAGACGAAGTAATGATTGCTCTGGAACAACCGAACTAAGTCCACAGCATAGTTCGTACTGACTCGGGCGCTCTGACAGCTGCCGACTGACTGGTTCGGAATCAGTAGAGGCAAGTTGTCCAAGCATCCGGGTAAGTCACGGTGACCTTCGCCCTTTAAAGAGTTATGCTGAGAGACCAAACAAATAAATATGTTAGTCACCGATGCCGGACGGCGCGGCGATGATTCTCTTAATGCATAAGCTCAAAAGGCGAAAGTCAATTGCCTTCAAAAAACCGAGGTCCCTGATGGCAAGAAAATCTCATAAACGTTGAATCTCAGCTTAAGGAGAAACAACACTATGTGACGTTGAAGACGAAGGTAGGCAATGAATGCAACCTACGTCTTCCAGCTGAATCGAGAGAAGGAATCTCAAGATTCTAAACCTGTGCTTACAAATGACTGAAAACGCTAACCGCCATTTCATTGCTGTCCGTTGTGCAATGAAAGCGGGGCGTTCTTCAGTAATGAAACACAGGGGAGAGCCGCTTGAAGAACTGCTTCTCATGGGCTGAACGTTTGGAAGTAGAGCTGGCAGGTGTGGGAGTAGGCGATGTCTTTCAATACATCTGCTAATCCGGGGTGAACAATGAACAATTGTACACCTCCGAATACAAGATATTTTGAGGACAAACTCAGATTCCGCAAAAATCATTCGCATTATCGGGATACGATGCAGCAAAGAGACTATTACAGAATTCTATTACTGTGCGGTAAACAGAAAGATGAGAGTCGAATAGATATCTCTGTTTAAAATTCTCGCAATACCGAAGACGATGAATACTAGCGTTTCTCAGCAGTAGATGGTCATTCATGTATGCGAGAATCCCCGTTAATCAGAGACTTAAGTCGTGATTGTTTTGGGCAGAGATACGGTTGTTATCTATCAAAGCAGGTGAGAAAGACATAAAACAACCGTCTATCTCAAAGCGGCAGCTGATACTGAAATGCCTCGGGCAATTCAATACGCAGTAGCTGTCGCTGACTCGTCTTCCTGAGTTGCCAAGTAATCCTTTCCACGAAGGAATGCGTTCGGCTAGAACCACCGAGCATGATATGCTCGAGCAATTATATTTAAGCGAAACGAATTTCGGTAAATATAAAAGCTTAAATGGTGTTGTTGTGACAACACCATAAGTATATAAAATGACAATTTGTCGAAAATTGCATTTTTCCTAACTATACAAACCTGAGGTCCTTTAACAATAGGAAGGTAACTAGCGGCAGCTGGAACGGTCGTAAGCTTCGAACAGGGGAGAACGTAGTTAACTGCTTGTCCGATCGTGCGCGCGCCCGCGCGCCCGAGAGGTGAAGAATCACTTTTGCTTTAGGCCCATGCAAAAAGTTGCAGAGTGAGGGGTGGCATGAGGTGGGACTATATGTAAAGGACCTCAGGTTTGTATAGTTAGGAAAAATGCAATTTTCGACAAATTGTCATTTGTTCCGATACGTAATACAAACCCTCGGTCCTTTAACAATAGGAAGACTCACTTCTTGGTGGGAGGAATCTGAGTCTTTTTGGTGAACAGACTGGTGTTCGTCCAACCCTGGAGTGCCTCCCTGGTCGTAAGAGCAAGGGAGGGATCCAAACCTCTGTCCGATTGATCGGGGTGTGCACCGCAGGATCAATGGTCAGACCTCTGGGCCAAGTACTAAGAGAGAGGCAAGCGTATCTCTTCGTACCAGCAAGCAAGAACTTGTTCCTGTTTGCAAGAGACAATCATAAAATGACAATTTGTCGAAAATTGCATTTTTCCTAACTATACAAACCTGAGGTCCTTTAACAATAGGAAGGTAACTAGCGGCAGCTGGGACGGTCGTAAGCTTCGAACAAGGGGTGGAACAACGGTAGTTAACTGCTTGTCCGTCGTGCGCGCGCGCGCGGCGCGCCCGAGAGGTGAAGAATCACTTTTGCTTTAGGCCCATGCAAAAAGTTGCAGAGTGAGGGGGTGGTGCATGAGGTGGGACTATATGTAAAGGACCTCAGGTTTGTATAGTTAGGAAAAATGCAATTTTCGACAAATTGTCATTTGTTCCGATACGTAATACAAACCCTCGGTCCTTTAACAATAGGAAGACTCACTTCTTGGTGGGAGGAATCTGAGTCTTTTTGGTGAACAGACTGGTGTTCGTCCAACCCTGGAGTGCCTCCCTGGTCGTAAGAGCAAGGGAGGGATCCAAAACCTCTGTCCGATTGATCGGGTGTGCACCGCAGGATCAATGGTCAGACCTCTGGGCCAAGTAACTAAGAGAGAGGCAAGCGTATCTCTTCGTACCAGCAAGCAAGAACTTGTTCCTGTTTGCAAGAGACAATCATAAAATGATGGGTTTGTCTCAATTTGGCATCCACTTCCTCCCCCTTGTTGGAGGAAGTGGTGGATATTTACTCCTATCCCTACTGAAAGGGATAGGATGGTGCTCTATTGAGTAGCTCACCTGCATCTCGTCCTTACCCAGCAGGGTGACGACCGTGTCCCTCTACCCAAAGGTAGAGGGAAGAAAAAGATGGGAAGAGAGCCAGTCACATTCTCATTCCTCATCCATTCTTACGGTCACACCAGGACTCGATGCTGTTCAGCCTGCGAGGGTCTGGGTTAACTACACAAGTGTTGGACAACCACCACGGTTCCCAAGGAAAAAGATCCAAGGAAACTGTGGGCAATATCCTGAAGGTAGAAGGAGGTGCATGCGGTCTCGGTTGGACCAGGCGCCTGCCTTCCATTACCTGCGGCCACGGAGAAGTTCTTGCGGAACGCGAGAGAATGATGAAGAGGCGTCCACACTCATCCTGGGTGTCGAGTTTCTTCAGACAGCTCCGTCGCACCTTCACAGGACAAAGCAGCATAGCCTTCGTATCGGAGGCGGTGACGTCCATTAGGGAGGGTATTGTGAAGGACTCGAAACCAATCGTCAGTTACCGAAGGGTTTCTGAGTCTTCGCTACGAAGATCGGTACGAAATCGAGCGTCACAAATCCCCATCCCTTTTGTGCTTTGACTTCTCAAGAGAAGTCATGCAGTTACCTAAGACGAAAAGAAGGGAATAGTCGTATGACCTATCCCTCTTCTCGACTTTGGTTATGTACAGTACTCATACTGACAAGCTATTAGACGAATAATGATTGCTCTGGAACAACCGAACTAAGTCC